>NC_081290.1:9842878-10145909 GCF_030435805.1 Mustela lutreola | reverse complement strand
TTATTACAGCTTTCTAGTATAACTTGAAATTTGGGATTGTGATGCCTCCAGCTTTGTCTGTTTTTTTCAAGATTATTTTGTCTATTTGGGGTCTCAGGTGGTTCCAGACAAATTTCAAACTTGTTCTAGATCTGTGAAAAAATGCTGTTTGTTGGTATTTTGACATGGATTGCATTAAATCTGTAGTTTGCTTGAGTAGTATGGACATTTCGATAATATTTGTCCTCCCAATACATGAACATGAGATATCTTTCCATTTGTTCGTGTTATCTTCAATTTTTTCCTTTCAATTTTTTAAAAAAGATTTTATCTATTTATTTGACAGAGAGAGACATAGAGAGAGAGGGAACACAAGCAGAGGGAGTGGGAGAGGGAGAAGTAGGCTTCCTGATGATCAGGGGGCCAAATGTGGGGCTTGATCCCAGGACCCTGAGATCATGACCTGAGCCAAAGGCAGACACTTAATAAGTGAGCCACCCAGGGGCCCTAATTCATTCAATGTTTTATAGTTTGAAGAGTACAGGTCTTTTAGCTCCTTGGTTAAATTTAATTCCAGATATTTTATTATTTTTGGTGCATTTGTAAATGGGATTATTTTCTTAATTTCTCTTCTTGATGCTTCATTGTTAGTGTACAGAAAGTCATTGGGTTTCTGTACATTGATTTCATGTCCTGTAACTCTACCGAACTCATTTATCAGTTCTAGTAGTTTTCTTGGTAGAGTATTTTGGGTTTTCTTTTTTTTTTTTTTTTTTTTTTTTTTTTTTCTGCTCTAATTTATTTTATTTTTTTTTTTTTTATACTTTTTTTATTTTTTATAAACATATATTTTTATCCCCAGGGGTACAGGTCTGTGAATCACCAGGTTTACACACTTCACAGCACTCACCAAAGCACATACCCTCCCCAATGTCCATAATCCCAACCCCTTCTCCCAAACCCCCTCCCCTCGGCAACCCTCAGTTTGTTTTGTGAGATTAAGAGTCACTTATGGTTTGTCTCCCTCCCAATCCCATCTTGTTTCATTTATTCTTCTTCTACCCACTTAAGCCTCCATGTTGCATCACCACTTCCTCATATCAGGGAGATCATATGATAGTTGTCTTTCTCGGCTTGACTTATTTCGCTAAGCATGATACGCTCTAGTTCCATCCATGTTGTTGCAAATGGCAAGATTTCATTTCTTTTGATGGCTGCATAGTATTCCATTGTGTATATATACCACATCTTCTTGATCCATTCATCTGTTGATGGACATCTAGGTTCTTTCCATAGTTTGGCTATTGTGGACATTGCTGCTATAAACATTCGGGTGCATGTGCTCCTTTGGATCACTACATTTGTATCTTTAGGGTAAATACCCAATAGTGCAATTGCTGGGTCATAGGGCAGTTCTATTTTCAACATTTTGAGGAACCTCCATGCTGTTTTCCAGAGTGGCTGCACCAGCTTGCATTCCCACCAACAGTGTAGGAGGGTTCCCCTTTCTCCGCATCCTCGCCAGCATCTGTCATTTCCTGACTTGTTGATTTTAGCCATTCTGACTGGTGTGAGGTGATATCTCATTGTGGTTTTGATTTGTATTTCCCTGATGCCGAGTGATATGGAGCACTTTTTCATGTGTCTGTTGGCCATCTGGATGTCTTCTTTGCAGAAATGTCTGTTCATGTCCTCTGCCCATTTCTTGATTGGATTATTTGTTATTTGGGTGTTGAGTTTGCTAAGTTCTTTATAGATTCTGGACACTAGTCCTTTATCTGATATGTCGTTTGCAAATATCTTCTCCCATTCTGTCAGTTGTCTTTTGATTTTGTTAACTGTTTCCTTTGCTGTGCAAAAGCTTTTGATCTTGATGAAATCCCAGTAGTTCATTTTTTCCCTTGCTTCCCTTGCCTTTTGCGTTGTTCCTAGGAAGATGTTGCTGCGGCAGAGGTCGAAGAGGTTTTCTATACAGAATGTTATGTCATCTGCCACTGTCAAATAGTGGCAGTTTAACTTTTTCCTTACTGGTGCCTAGCAGAGTTGCGCAGCAGAAGCGTGCTGGGCCCATAACTTTTTCCTTACTGATTTGGATTACTTTTATTTCTTTTTGTTTTCTGATTGCTGTGTCTAGGATTTCCAGTATCATGTGGAATAAAAGTGATGAAAGTGGACATTATTATCTTGTTTCTGACCTTTGGAGGAAAGCTTTCAGTTTTTCACCATTGACTATGATGTTAGTTGTGGGTTTTTCATATATGACCTTTTATTATATTGAGGGATGTTCCCTCTCAACCTATTTTGTTGAGGGTTTTTAGCATAGATTGATGTTTTACCTTGGCAAATGCTTTCCCCTCATCTATTGAAATGATTATATGGCTTTTATCCTTTCCTTGTTAAGTGATGTTCAGTATTCACAAATCAATCAGCACGATACAACCCTTGTATCCCTGGAATAAACCCCACTCGACTGTGATAAATTCAGTTTGCTAATATTTTGTTGAGGATTTTTACATCTATGTTCATTAGAGAGATTGGCATACAGTTCTCTTTTTTGCAATATCTTAATCTGATTTTGGTATCAGGACAATGCTGGTCTCAGTGTGTGAATTTGGAAGCTTTCCTTCCTCTTTTATTTTTTTGGAATAGTTTTGTGCTACATTGTTTTGAAGTGCTTATTCCAAACAATCATAGTGGTTATTTTATAACTTTATAGGAATTATTGATTTTGGAGCATGTATGGTGCTTTTGTAATTACTTTTTAAGATCTCACAGCAAATGCTGCTAGTTTAGCTCTAGCATGGTCAAGACGAAGTTTGAGATAATTTTGTAGATTAATAATCTCTTTCTGATTTGATTTATATCCACCTTTTCCTGCCTAACTTGTTTTAGGCTTACTGAATATTCAGTTTTTTGGGATGGTAGCTTTATATTTTATTTAAAATTAAAAATTTAGTTAACTATTTGTGATGTTACATATAGTCTGATACCTACATGTTACAGTATTAGAAATTTAAAAATGCATTGTAATAAAAAACATATCAATTGGCTTGTTTCTAATGAACTAAGATGGATTACAAATTGAATATTAATAAAGAGTGTAATGGATATAAATGATTATATTTTTCATAATTACATGGAATTAAAATATGTTATTTAAATTAAAAATTTAGATAGTTTGGATATGGTTCTATATAGATACAGATTAAAATTGACCAAACTTGGACAAAATTTCTAGATGATTTCTATTAGACTCTGTGATTCTATGGTTGGGTATTTCTCATAACTCTGTGACTAGAACTGTACTAGTGAATAGCAATAGCAAATATCATTTATTAAAAGTACACAACTTAAACAGCTCTGTACTCAGTGCTTTGCATAAGACATTTTGAAGTAATTCAAGCAATGTTTACAGAATGAATCTTTTTTTTTTTTTAAAGGAAGAGTGATAGTGTGAGCTGCAGGTTGGGGGAGAGGTAGAAGAATAATAGAGAATCTCGAGCAGGCTCCCAACCAAGCACAGTGCTCAACATGGGGCCCAATTTGAGGACCCTGAGATCATGACCTGAGCTAAAATCAAGAGTTGGATGCTTAGCTGAGCCACCCAGGTGCCCTGCAATGAACCTAATTTTTATTATCTTACTTTTGAACTTCAAAATAACCATGCCTGGGGCCCGAGGTATTATATGCATCTTTTCTAAACTTCTTAATTTCTTTTTGCAAGTAAAACATTGCCAAGAATTTGTTTCAATTTTGTTTTTGTTTTATGGAAAGTTTATTTTTCTTCCCATCCTAGATCACAACATACATCTTTTATTATTTTTTTATATCAGTTGCTGATAGATATATAAGTCATTTTAGCTTAAAGAATACTTTGTAGGCTAGAATGTGCTGTACAGTGCCTTACGGTCACCTTACTGTGCCTTATTGTGCCTTATGGTCACCTGAAGGACTTGTTAAAACACAGATGTCTGGGCATTAACTTGAGAGTTTGTGATTGAGCAGGTGTGAGGTGAAATTTTTAGTTTCTCAGATAATATGGATGCTGGTGGGCTGGGTTCCACACCTTGAGAAACTGCTCTCTAAGTATCTAAAATGAATATGGGGGGAGAATTATGGCATCCTTAGCACTGTTAATTTTACTTCTATGAGTTTTTGTAACAAAGCTAAGTTATAGTTATGCATAATTTTAAACTATTAGGGACTTAAATATTACAAGCATTTTACATGCATTAGCTCATCTATTCCTCATTGTAAAACCAACATAGGTACTATTAGGAGCACAACTGAGGATGGTAGGGCACAGATGGTTGATTAACTTGTCCAAAGTTACTAATTGGAAGAACTGGAGCCTGGAATCAAACTCATGCAATCTGACACCAGAAACCATATTCTTTACCTCTTATGGCATGTCTCTCTATCTAATATAAGAATTATCACAAAGAATGGTCTAAGGGAAGATGAGGCCCTGTGTTATGCTTTCTCCTACTTGATCTAAGTAAGCACAGTGATTAGCTAAGGTGGGTCCTGCCTTCACCTCTCTCTCATGTATAAAGCATCAGTGTCACATATTCTATTAAATTCACAGATTAGGGCTATCTAGAAAATGTCTCCAAGTTGTTCTCTACTCTTTAGGGGAAAAGATACTATTTTTAATCACCAGTTAGTCATTTCCAGATGTCACATTTCATGAAGAGCAATAGTACTTAAAGTTTGGATAACCACCAATTTCTCTCTGAAGGGATGTTTTCTGAATAATTAAAGGTGAAATCAGTTTTAAATTCTTCCATTTTACACCTGATGCTTTCCTTGACAGGCTGAATCAGAGTACATTAAAAATATTTGTTGGTAACATTTTGAAAAAGCTATAGTCTCTCACAAACTTCAAAGGCAACTTCTTTAAAAGACCTTTTTGTTTCCAGTTTTATTGACCTATTACTGACATATACTTATGTCAATTTAAGATGTACAATGTCATGATTTGATACATGTATATATTGTGAAATGACCACATAAGGTTAAATGCCTCCATTCCCTCACATGATTACTATTCGTTTGTGTGTGATGATAACATTTAGTCTTTTAACAGCTTTTAAGTATATAATACATTACTCTTAATCATAGTCACCATGCTGTACATTAGATGTCCAGAACTTATTAATCATATAGTTGGAAGTTTGTACTCCTTGACAAACATCTCTCCATTCTCCCTAGCCACTGGCAACCACCATTTCATTCTCTCTTTCTAGGAGTTCAACTGTTTTAGATTCCACATAGAAGTGAGAAAATAAAGTATTTGTCTTTCTCTCTCTGACTTATTTGACTTAGCCTAATGCCTTCCAGTTCCATCCATGTTGTCATAAAAATCAAAATTTCCTTTTTTATGACTGCATAATATTCCTGTGGGGTGTGTGTGTGTGTGTGTGTGTGTGTGTGTGTGAGAGAGAGAGAGTGAGAGAGAGAGAGAGTAAGAGAGAGAGAGAGAAAGAGAGAGAGAGACATCTTCATCCATTCATTCCTGGATAGGCACTTTGTTGTTTCCATGTCTGGGCTATTGCAAATAACACTGCAATGAACATGGAGGTGTAAATATCTCTTTGAGATAGATTTTATTACCTTTAGAAGACATTTTAATATTAATTTTTTTTGTTTTATTTTATTTTATTTTTATTTTTTTTAATATAATTTTTTATTTTTTATAAACATATATTTTTATCCCCAGGGGTACAGGTCTGTGAATCACCAGGTTTACACACTTCACAGCACTCACCAAAGCACATACCCTCCCCAATGTCCATAATCCCACCCCCTTCTCCCAAACCCCCTCCCCCCAGCAACCCTCAGTTTGTTTTGTGAGATTAAGAGTCACTTATGGTTTGTCTCCCTCCCAATCCCATCTTCTTTCATTTATTCTTCTCGTACCCATTTAAGCCCCCATGTTGCAACACCACTTCCTCATATCAGGGAGATCATATGATAGTTCTCTTTCTCCGCTTGACTTATTTCGCTAAGCATGATACGCTCTAGTTCCATCCATGTTGTCGCAAATGGCAAGATTAATTTTGACAAAGTAACTATGTAAGCTGCAGAACGTCCTCCTTGAAGTTCATATTTTCTTCTACTTAGAGTGACATAAAAATTATGTTCTCAGGAAATTTTAGCTTACATGTTTATGACATGTTGCATCATTTGGGTCAAACTGTGGAAGACAATGTACTATAGTAATTAGAAATGAGACTTCTGGAGGCAGACTTCCAATGCCAACTACTAAATGACTCTGTGCCTCTGTGTACTACTGTTTTGATCTGTAGTATTGGAAAAATAATAGTAATTACCATATAAGAAGTTGTGAGGATTAAATATATAGTGCTTCTGAAAAATATAAAGTGCTTCAGATACTACCCAGCATGTATCAAGCAGTTGCTACATGTCTATGAATAAACAATTCTAATTTTATTCTTTAACTTGGTATAAATAAATTAAAGTTGTAATTTATTCTTGGCTGTTGTAATATTAACAGTTTTCCAATGGCAGAAATGGACTTTTTAAATACTATTTCTCAGTTCAAAACCTCATATACTTTACCTGAAAATAAAAGTTCTAGCATAGAACCTTATATTATTCATGTACATAATATGGTTTGTTCTATTGTCTTCAATTAGAAATATAATAGCCTTACTTACATCAGGCATTATACTAAGTAGTTTATATTCTTTATTACTAATACTGTAATAGCTCTGCCAAGTGAATATTAATATTTCCATTTTACTGATATAGAAGGAGATTCAGAAATCTTGCTAAATGCTAAAATTCACACATCTAATACATACTGAAACCAAAATTTAAGCAAAGTTTGAACTCATGTTGTTTCCTTTTAGTGTTTTGTGCAATGGAAAGAATGAAAGTGTCATTGTTAGATGAGAATCAGCCTTGCTTGATGGATGGTCTGTCATCTTCACTCTGAGGAACACAGGGGACAGTGCATTTAGCTTCTTAGACCTTTCATTTTCATGATGTCATTTTGACCTGGAACTTTTAAATGCAAAACAACCAATTTCTTTTCAGAACTACATGTATGTGATGTTGTGTTTTCAAATTCTCCTTAAGCAGATTGAAAACATACCCATGCCTGTGAATGGGACTAATTACTCACTGCTTATTTTATTACCAAACCCTTTCAATTTTTATTCCACTTTCAGTGTTTGTGTTGACCTTGTCAACATCAATTAAATAATTGATGCCAATCCACATGAATGCTTAAATGTGAATCACCTAATTGCTAGAGGTTATTCTTACTTAAAGGAAATCCAGAGCACATTTATAAAAAACATGAAAGTTCTTCCTAATTTCCTGCTTAGAGAATAGTATGAAAGAGCTGCTTCATCTACGGGAATATTAACTTAGAAACTTTAAGAGGATGAGAAAAATATTATGTAGAAGTAACAAGAAGTAAAACTGAAATTCACAGATTATATCTATGCTATTTTATTTCTAGCTACTTAGACTTTTTATTAAGGATATTGGTAGAATTTTTTTTTTTTTTTTTTTTTTTTTTTCAAGATAAAACATTTTTACTAGATTTTTTGTTAGTCCATAAACATTAACAGTTAGTCCATAACATTAACATTTGGAAAACATTTTTGGGATTCTCTTATAGCTAATTAAGCTAAATATTAACATAAAAATGCGAAGTGACTGACTATTAAAGCTGTTTATTGTGAAGTTACATTCTGGACAATTGGTAGAATTTTATCCAATACCGTCTGGTACCTCTATGAATAAACAATTCTAATTTTATTCTTTAACTTGGTATAAATAAATTACAGTTGTACTTTTTTCTAAACTTTATTAGATTTTTTTCTTGTCTTACTCTTTTTTTGTTTTAAAATATTTGTGGTTGGGGCGCCTGGGTGGCTCAGTCATTAAGCGTCTGCCTTCGGCTCAGGTCATGATCCCAGGGTTCTGGGATCAAGCCCCGCATCGGGCTCCCTGTTCAGCAGGAAGCTTGCTTCTCCCTTTCCCAATCCCTCTGCTTGTGTTCCCTCTCTCGCTGTGTCTATTTCTATCAAATAAATAAATAAAATCTTAAAATAAATAAATAAATAAATAAATAAATGAAATATTTGTGGTACTTCTATCATCTTTAATATATAGCAGAGGAAATTGCTACCTTCATGGAATTCAAAGTACAATAAGATATTTAATTTGATGATGGTGAAGATTGAGGGTCCATCCAATTGAAAAAGTAATGCCGTGTATATTGTTAGACTTACTAAATCCCAAATCATCGCCTCCCCTTGTCGCTAACACTTGTCTCAATAGAAAAACAATGTATGAAGATCATTTTTAAGGGAATCTTCTGACCTTAAGCTAAATAAGAAGCACTTGGACTTGAGGTTACCATGAACACAGCTATACCTGAGGGCATGGATTTGGAAGTGTTCTGGACACACAGGTCAGTATTCAACTACACCCCCGTCCCTGCCCCCTACCAACCTACCTGCAGGAAACAGGGTGAAAGAATGATGGCTTTGTTGTTGATGTTAAAGCCAGGAAGTAGGGTGGTGATGGAAACAGACTTGCATGATCGCTAGTGGTGGGGAAAGCACGTGTATTTCCATGGGCTAAGCCCAAACTATAGGTTAGAACTGAGAGGTACTTGCAAGTGGATTAGCGGGACAGGTATCAGGGCAATGCAGAAGCTTCTAGTTAAAATTTGTATTGTGTGTTGCTCAGATATCCTCTTCTGGACCAAGACAGTTATTTGCCTCACTGCTTGGAGTGTCGTTTGTTAACCACCAATAGCAGAGTCCCTCACTGGGAACTGCTATGGCCAAAAGGAGCAGCATTTCTTAAGGGTAATGCCTCCTTGCTGTCAGCAGTTTGTATTCAATAACTGGTCCATGTTGGGGCATAAAAACCTAGGCCTTTTAAGTCAAATGAGAATCTCTCCAAAGGGCATCCCAGTATCAAGATTTCCCTGTGAGACTGGCTAAAGCCTCAATGCAGCTACATCACAATTCCGCTCTTTCCTTTGTCCTGTCTTGCTGCTCTCACATCTTTACACATAGTGTTCCTGGCCTCATGTCCCTTCTCCTCCTTTACCCATCTCTGCAATCATCTGCAAATTTCCATCTCAAAATCTCCAAGAATCCAACATATGGCAGATGCCACTAAGAACGGTCCTAGGAGCAAACTCTAAGAACTCTAAAATGGGATTTTGCAGGTGATTTACATGTTGGATGGCCATGAGATGAGTACCAATAGCCCTGGCATATGGTGATCATGTCGTTGTTCAAACTGTCACAGGTCTTTGAGAGGTACCAGGGAAGTTGTTACTGTGACAACTGGTTCTCTTCTTAAGCCCTCACAACTAGTTGAATGGACCTTCCCTGTCCCTGAAGAAGAAAGGTCTGTTCTCAAGATAAGAGCAAGTTTCTTGGTTTAGATATCAGCACAGGGGAGAAGAGTTCTGTTGTGCTTTTCTTTTAAATCAGGAAGATTAAGTAAGTTTCTATGAAGTAGAATGAGTTCAGTATCCCTCACTATTATTATGCATAATTCTTCTGTTAGACTGCTGCTTGGCTTCCAGAATGCTGGAAAACTTTCTTATGTCACCCAGACAGAAAAGTAGAATATTTCTTTCTGTAAAAGCTACCTGTCCTGGGGAGAGAATCTATAAATACTGACATTAAGGAGACTTTTAACAAAACAGCCACCTCGTATGCCCGTTATTCTACAGAGAATCCCACCAGTCCATGTGCTCCATACATGACACAATTTCTTTCTTTTTTTTTTTTTTTTTAGATTATTTATTTATTTATTTATTTGAGAGAAAGTGAGCTATAAAGAGAGAGAGAAAAAGAGAGAGAGAGAGGGCACAGAGGGACAAGCAGAGGAAGAGGGAAAAACAGACTCCCAGCTGAGCAGGGAGCCCAACATGGGGCTCTATTCCAGGACCCTGGGATTATGACCTGAGCTGAAAGCAGACACTTAACCAACTGAGGTACCCAGGTGCCTTACACAATCTCTGAATCAGGCTTTATAGAGTTTCATTCAAATATGAACAAACAGAAGTTAGCAGAAGAGTTCTAATTTAAGAATTCATCAAAATACACCAATAACATATAGTACCTTGGAGAGGGTGACTGGGCAGCTCAATTGGTTAAGTGACGGCCTTCAGCTCAGGTCATGATCCTGGAGTCCCAGGATCGAGTCCCATGTTGGGCTCCCTGCTCAGCAGGGAGTCTGCTTCTCCCGCTGACCTCTCTCCTCTCATTCTCTCTCTCTCTCCCCCTCTCAAATAAATAAATAAAATCTTTAAAAAAAAAAAAAAGTACCTTGAAGAAGTCCATGATCATGCAGGAAGCAAAACAAACCATGCGATTAATATCCTTAGAGTATTAAGAGGAAGCAGTGTATCCATGACACAAAAAGATGCTGAGGGGAATTATACCCAACTAAGAATTATAAACACAGACAAATTCCCAATGAAGTGTGAGGGTAGAATAAATTTTGTCTTCAAAAATATCAATTCTTTTTTTAGGAACACTACTGCTCTACCAGGACAAGGGAATAATGCAAAACAGAATTAAAGATGGATACCTGGAAACCAAATCTCAAAAGATACTGAGAATGCCCAGGAAAATGGTAAAGAGCTATCCCAAGATGGTATCTATGCTACAGATCTAGAGAGGGATTAGTCCTCATTAGAGCAGGACAAAAGGCATTTTGCATACAAAGATAGAAGAACTCCCAAAGGTATTTCTCAAAAATAGTAAGCTCTGGGGTGCCTGGGTGGCTCAGTGGGTTAAGCCGATGCCTTCAGCTCAGGTCATGATCTCAGGGTCCTGGGATTGAGTCCCGCATCGGGCTCTCTGCTCAGCAGGGAGCCTGCTTCCTCCTCTCTCTCTCTCTCTGCCTGCCTCTCTGCCTGCTTGTGATTTCTCTCTGTCAAATAAATAAATAAAATCTTTAAAAAAAAATAGTAAGCTCTGAAAAACAATCTGAGGGTTTTGAAGGGGCGGGGGGTGGGAGGTCGGGGTACCAGGTGGTGGGTATTATAGAGGCCACGGATTGCATGGAGCACTGGGTGTGGTGCAAAAATACTGAATACTGTTATGCTGAAAATAAATAAAAAATAAATTAAAAAAAATAGTAAGCTGACCAATGTGTTTGACATTATTTAGAGGTATTTTAGAGTTATACCAGACAACGTAAGGAGGAACAATAATAGATGCGTAGAAGGCTAACAAAATTAGAACAAGACAGCTTACTAAACCAGGTAACTAAAAAACAAAAACAAAAACAAAAACCAGAAGTAAAAGTATAGTACATCCTGTGAGCCACTAAGCATCAGTATTTACATACTTAAAATACTAGTTTCAATATATGGTATGCCTACAGTATACTGAGAGTGAGGATCAAGATAGTATAGGTGTGCGAATGGTAAAAGAATAAAATCCATCTTTGCAGGAGGTCAACAAATATTGACTGAAATTTAAAAAGCCGAATAGCTTGCACCTGTTAAAAACATGGAGGTAACTACTAGAAGAAACACCTACAATAGCTGCTTTTGCCTAAAGGTCTTAGAAAATGACACAGAGCTTACAGTTATCTTTACAAACTGAGTAGTACTTTCCAAGTTTCTAAATAGTGTGAAAATATTTTTTGACAAAAGTAAAAGAATAAACCTATCTATTTGAAAGACGAAATTGGGCTTTAGAACTATTGCAAATAGTACTCCAGGCTGATTTGCTTTGGCTGTTATCAGATTATAGCGAAGGAACTAAGCATTAAACACATTTAAAATATGAGCTTCATTACAACAAAGACTGGTTTAGCTTTGATATCTGTATGGCAGAGATCTAAACCCAGCATGGTTCATGATATTATATCAAAACAAATTAAATATTTTTAAAGATGCAATTAATTTGTAAGCACATCTAATCATGTTTGATTATAATATATGCATAATCTATCTGAATATATTAAATAGTGTCAGCTAAGATGCAGTGTACAGATGTTATATATAAGGTGGTCATTAAATACTAACAAATCTAATGAACTAGTTGCATTTTGAACATAATCATTTTTACTTTTTATGAAATTAAGTTAGGATAATGATTTTTTTCCCTGAAGAAATAGGGAACTAAAATATATCTTGAAACTGGTATACTGGTAAACATCATTAGATTTTGACATTAATACATTTGTAGTGGAATTTAGATATTGTCTTGGTATAGTAATTTATGGATGCAGTTTAGAAAGTTTTTCAAGTAAATGATTTTAGGTAACATTTAGTTCTAGTTAAAACACCATCGGTTAATTCTAAAGTCTTTGGCATTATATATTCATTGGAGGTAACTCTTCTTTTCCCTAGGAGGCCATAAGCCCTGGTTTGCCTGGGACTTTCCCACTTACTGCCTTCCTGTTTTTCCTGTCCTAATTATTAATATCATTTCCTTTGATGGACAACATAGTGCTGGTTCAAATGGGAAATTGTATTGTTACCCTACTTCTCTGGCAGTTAGGGAATTATTCAAAAGTCCAAAGAATTCAAGTTCTAAAATATCAATTTAGATTTTTTTTACAATGACTTACTGTGATGAAGTATTGATGAGTATGCACTTTTGTGCTCTTTTCCTTCCTCCATGAGGTATAAGGCACTTAAGAAGAGTGTAACTTACACTCTGTAGGTGAACTAATCCCCATCTCCATAAAAGACCATGTTCTGGACAAACTTGACCTTACACCATGAATTTTTTAGTGCTGTTGTTATTCTGTAATGCATTTGCATTTGTTCATGGATATGTGGTTTTGTTTTGTTTTTTCTTCTAAGACTTTGCTTATTTATTTGAGATCACAAGCAGGCAGAGAGGCAGGCAGAGAGAGATGAGGAAGCAGGCTCTCTGCTCAGCAGGGAGACCCTGATGTGGGGCTTGATCTCAGGACCCTGAGATCATGACCTGAGCCAAAGGCAGATGCTTAACCCACTGAGCCACTCAGGTGCCCTGAGTATGTGTTTTTATTATTTGCAAGCTCCTTGCAAAGTCTAGTGTCCTCCACTCTAAACCACCAATGCCTAACCCAGTGTCTCAATATAGTTATACTAAACTGAAGCCAGATTATTAAAACATTTAAATTATCTATTTTATGTCAAGTAAAGGGTTGAATTATCTATTTTATGTCAAGTAAAGGGTTTGAATACTTTCTCACTAACCTGGTAATCTTGTTTATTTCCTGGTCTCCTCTGTACATCTCTTCCAACGGAGCTATAACTGTATGTTCTTCAGGTCCTAGTTTAGATAGGACATCCTCTGGGAAGCACCGGTTTATTGAGTGAATTGATTTCCATGGCCACATCAGGATGTATAGCGTAATTTTGAATTCTACAGAGAGACATCTTGTCTAATTGGTAAATTCACTTTGGACTGTGGTACAGGTTTTGATGTGGAAGGCAGAACAAACGAGCCTGGCAGGAACAATGGTTCATCTGTTAATTGATGCACCAGTGGGATGATTCAAAGTATCTTGCCAGAGTGAGTCTCTAACCAGCAGACATGTCCATTCCACAGATACCACTGCTGCTTTATCCCTGGGCAAATCAGGGAGTACAGGAAGACCTGGGTATCTGCATCTCTGTAGCTTTCCTTTGTTTATAAATCTAATTTTCCTTTGTTTATAAATTTGAGTTAAGACTCAAATGAGATACAAGAAACACTTATCACTTAAGTGCAAGGAATGATGAAGGCCTGCTCCCCAAGGAAGCTACCTGCTCAGAATGATAGTCTCCTCTTCCTTTGTCTCATGGGTTTCCTCACCATGCTTCTGTACCTTTGTGCATTGTGATCCTTTTACTTAGACTATCTTTACCCCCTTTAGCTACTGGTCATATTCCTATCCATCCTCCAAGACCCAGTTTAATGGTTTTTTGGAGTCTCCCTAAAATTCCTATGAAGTCTGAGAGTCTCTCTTCTGTCTTTCTCTAGCTCTTTTATTCACATACTTTTTATAATTCACAACTTGTATTTTAGTTTGTTGGTTTCTGTAACTCTATTGTGAACTTATGCAAGGCAGGAGACTGTCTTTTTCTTCTTCTTTTTCTCCATTTATATAAATAACTCATAAAAAATGCCCCTTAATTTATGAATAGATTCAAACTCACCAGTGGAAATAATTTTAAAAATGTAGAACTATTGGAAATTAAAGAGACATCTACTTGAATTCCATGACCTTGACATTGAAATCCTTGCTATGAGATAACTCTTCTTAAAGATTTGGATATCGAATTATTTTTATAATACAAAAGGTATTGGGGAGAATTGAAAATGAGAAAAATATATCAGTCTTCATTTGACAAATGAAAAGGTAAAGCTTAACATCAGGAATTTTTTTAAAAAGTGAAATTTTGAGGGGATTGGCAGTATAAATATTGACTGTTGTGTGCAATAAATATAAAAATTTTTAAAAATGAACTTGAATCTTGTTATATTTCGGCAAGACATTTCACTTCCTTTTACTGAAAAACTTGGAACTTTTATGTTGCATTTCAATTACACATTTAAGTACTACAGTAGAATATGGAATTGTGACCCAAGAATTGGACTCTGAAATTTGTATTGCCTCCTTAAGGAGGTTGCTTTGAAATATCAAAAGATAGCTCTTGTACAGAAGAAATGCTTAACTGGTTCAAATATTGTTCAGTAGGTGCATACTGAGCAGAATTCACTGCAAACAAAACAAAACAAAAAACAAAGATGAACATGACTAATGTCTTTGTTTTCACTGAGATCATGACCTAGTGAGAAGGAGAAATAAACCAGAAAGTTATAACTCAGTGATTTAGGTGCTTGATAGAGGAGATGAGGGGACTATTGTGCTTTGGGGGACTATGTTGGTGGCTTATTTCCATTCTTCTCTGTATGACTGCAGAGGCTGTAACCTAATTTCTTCTCTCATTAGTATGCGCATGCCTTCAATTCAGATTCTCAGTTTCCCACTCACTAGATTTGTGATCTTGGGCAAGCTACTTAATCCTCTGAGTCTTAGCTTCCTCATTTATTAAATAGGACAATTTCTTTATTAAATAGAATGATCTTTGTCTTGCAATGTTGTTATAACTATTAATTGAAATATTTAAAATACTTAGCATGGTCTTAGCATATAGAAATTCTCAATAGTAATTTTTTTCTGACCTTTTCACTATTTTATCACTGGGATTCAAGAAGAAGCTTTAGGTTATTTGTATGCTAACACTACAGTTTGGGTTGGAAAACATTCTATGGTCCCTTTCTTCATTTTGTTCAATCCATGACATGATGCCATGAGTGACTCCAGGACAAGAATTGTGGTTTCCTTCATTTTTGTAGTCACAGAGCCTAGTCCTGTGAATTTAAGGGCTCAGTAATTTGTTCAGATATTGGGCAATTCCTAAATTCTATTTATTTTTAAAATAGGACTGAAAGCTGAGCAAAGCTGTGGATGATATCATAATCTAAGCAGTATAAAAATCCATATAGTTTAAATTTCTGATTCTTCCAATTACAGTTTACTGACAATTATTACAGGTAATTGCCATGATGTCAGTCAATGTCAACATAAGGTGGCAAGATAGGCTCCAATTTGATTTAATCAATGACAGGATTACTGAGAAGCTCTGGTCCTAGAAGCTTTCAAGTGGTGCAATGATACTGAAAAAACTCAATTTAATTACTCAAAGAAAACTAGATCAAGGAGAAAAAAAACACTTTTCTGGTGGGCAAGTACAATAAAAGAGACAATGGATGTATGATCAAAACAGATAATGCAAAATTTTTTCAGAAACTCTAAATCATTTTTGAACATTCTAGGTAAGGACCAGTCTTCCCTGCTCAGAAGTAGATTTTAGTTTTTTTCTGTGTGAATCAAAGGTCATCAATTTGCTTGAGTGTGGCTTACAAATGTCCTTATAAGTGATTAGTATGGTTATTTAATAAATAGGGGGTTAAAATAGGGAAATGTTGCAGACATACTGATTCACCAGAAATGGATTGGTAAAAGCCAACCAAAACTTCACCCTAGTACCTTAAAAAAAAGCTAATGCTATACATTGGAAACTATTTTCTCTGGAAAAAACCAACCAAACAAACAAACAAAAAACAACAAACTTGAGACTTCTAAGCATTGCTCTTTTATCAAAATAAATATTAACAGACTGAAAAATATGCATATCTCCTTTGCTTCAACAGAACTTTCTACAGTCTCTTAATATAAATGGTTATTTTTGTTTGTGATATATAGATAAAAGTTATTAAGTGTTTAGTCTATTCTAACTACCATGTTAATCATGTTATATATTTTACGTTAATATTTTTATGTTAAAGCAGCAGATCAGCTGTTTTTGCCTTTTACAGGACCTCAAAAGGTTAAATAATTTTTTCTAGCCTGTCAGTTATAGATCCACAGGACTTAAATCCAAATCTGTTTGATATTGTTATGGATATTATGGGTGGGAAAATCCATGCACCCGCAACCTACTGTAAAAATTTTAGTTTTATAAGTAAAGTCAAATTCTCTCTCATTCATACGCCAACAAAATAATAACTAAAGGAACTTAATAGAGCTTAAGACCTGTCTTACTGACTAGATTTAACAGACTTTAACTCCAACTTGTTGCCAAATTTTAGATAGATAATTGGAAATCTGTTTTTTTTTTTTTTCTGGATAAGCTTATATTTATTAATCAGTAATTAATTACCCAGTAATCAATGTCCATTGAATCAGTAATTAAAATCTTCCAAAAGAGAAAGACAAAAACCTGAATGGATTTACTGGGGAATTCTAGCAAACTTTTTTTATTTTATTTTGTTTATTTTATTTTATATTTGAGAGAGAGAGAGGGAGAGAGAAAGAGCAAGAGAAAGCAAGAGAGAGTAAGCACGAGCATGGTGAGAGGGAGAAGGAGAATCAGACTCCCTGCTGTTGCAGAGAGGGCTCAATCCCAAGACCCTGGGATCATGACCTGAGCAAAAGGCAGATCCGTAACTGAGCCACCCAGGCACACAGATATTTGGAAATATTTGTCAGGGGTGCAAAATTTATGGTTAATGGAGAAGTTGGATAAAATTAAGAGTGGAGAGGGGACAAATTTATATTTTTTAAAAATTAAAACTATTTTAAAAGGTATATTATTTTCTATTAATACCTTGAGGTTTTATATTTCAGAATAAGACTCTTCTTAGGAGGCTCATATATTAAAACTGGGCAATCTCCAAAGTCATCACTCAGAATGTGCATTTGGGTGAGTGAGAAAAGCCTACTTTTTATTTATTTTATTTATAGTCAGTCAGTATTAGAAGACCAATTTATAAATCCAAATTTTAATAAGCCTATAACGGGGCTAACACTCATTACAAAGCAGTTGGTGGATAACATTCAATTTCTATTCATATGCAAAGGGTCTTGATTTCTTCTCAAATTTTACTGAGTTAATTACATCTTTATGCTTGATGTTTCTCCTGAATTCATATCAATGACATTTTAATTATAATTGCCTTCCATATACACGAAACAGAGCAATATACTTTTTAAATATTTTTTATGTGTAATGGTGGATGAAATGTAACAGTGAATTTTTATTGTCTGTCTTGACCATTGATTGCTTTTGAATCTAACCTGAGGGCTTTCTCTCTCCCACATAACACCCCAGTGGTTCAAACTGATTAAAGTCAGGATGTGATGAAAGGAGAAAAGTGGAGAATATGCAGAAAAATTGAACACTTGATTTCACTGTCAATTTAATCTCCTTTTGTGTTTTAACTTTATTTTTAAAAATCAAATATGTATTTATTATAAAAAATTAGGAAAAACATATAAACAAAGTTAAGAGTATATGTATATCACTGATATCTCTGACACAAAATAATTACTACTAATACAGTGGTTTTTAATTTCTATTTTGCTTGTACTCCTATATGTGAGACACTAAAAATATTCATAAACATGGACAACAGTTAATATTAATTGGTGAGAAAATTACTTTTTCTTCTTTCCTTCCCTACTATTCTGGGTGGAAACAAAAGTATTCCCTTTTGAACGAATTAGTTTTGAACTAATTAGATAATTTTGGTTCTCCTCACTTCTAAGCATATGGGAGTATTTCACTTTATTTATCTTTAGTCAGATGGGGTCATGTGTGAGAAAGTCTGAATAATTAGTTATGATTAGACATAACGCATGCCATTATGAAGTCAAATCATTTATTTGTATATGAGAGAGTTCCTTTCTCAGTCTACATGGTAAACAGCAGCTTTCAAAATATGGTTGGGCCATTGCTTTGAGCAAGAAAGACCATCAGAGGTGCTCCTGGGTGGCTCAGTTGATTAAGCAACTGCCTTCAGCTCCGTTCATGATCCTGGAGTCTGGGGATCGAGTCCCACATTGGGCTCCTTGCTTAGCAGGGAGTCTGCTTCTCCCTCTGACCTTCTCCCCGCTCATGCTCTCTCTCTCAAACTAAGTAAGTAAAATCTTAAAATCTTAGGAAAGACCATCAGAGCCCCATCCTGATCAGCAAAGGGTCTAATACCCTGACTAAGAAATAAATGTGTTATTTTAAGACATTAGGAATGTGAGGTTTGTTACCATAGCATAATTTAACATGTCATGATAAATATAAACCCAATTCTTATCTGTCCTCAAATAACTTCAATTTATCCTCATGAAAGGAAGAAATCTGAGCCAAAACTTATAGAAAATAATACACATTTACGTCAGAGCATGCAAATTTTATTAAAAATTATCTTTAAGGCAAATTTTTCAGTTGTAAGAAATAAGCTGTGTGAATTAATAAAGTTTCAGTAAGGACTGAAACTTACTTGTTTTATTAGGACTAAAAATATAGTGATAATGTCTTTGTAACTGTGAAAATCCAGGAAACCAGGGCTGTTCTCATGTGAATGATAAAATAGCAGTCTGTATTTAAATATGTCCCTAAGAACAGGAAGAGTTATATTGATGAAGAAAATTTTTTTTAATTAATTTTTTATTTTTTTTAAAAAGTAAATAACATTAGTAAACCACACACAAGACTTGTAAAAATGACAAGATACCAATTACAAATACCTAAAAGAAAAAGGAAGAAAACTGCAAAATCTATTGAGTCTAGATTAATATAAGTAGTTATTATAACAGTTTTTTCCAATACATTTAAATAGAAAATTCCCAAAATATGTATAAACCATCCATACAAATAACCAAAGGTTACAGAGACAAAATCTGAATTCTCCAGCAACTATTTTAAAAATCAAAAATTAAAAACTTTCTTAAGAATATGATTCAAGGGTCCTACTGAGAATTATACCAAACATTTAAGAAAGACTTAATAATCAAAAACAAAGCTCTCCTTTGGACATCAAGAAACAAGAACTTGTACTTGCAAGGTATACAATTTCTATTCAATAATGCACTGATGATATAACCTGCACAATAAGTGAAAATAAAGGAATGATATACAAAAAGGAAATAAAATAGGTATTTAAAGAAGATATGATTTTGTACATAAACTAAATATACATAAATTATTACGTAGGCATTCTTTTTTTTAACCTCTTGTATTTTTTTTAATTTTTTAAAATTTATTTTCAGCATAACAGTATTCATTATTTTTGTACCACACCCAGTGCTCCATGCAATCCGTGCCCTCTCTAATACCCACCACCTGGTTCCCCCAACCTTCCACCCCCTGCCCCTTCAAAACCCTCAGACTGTTTTTCAGAGTCCATAGTCTCTCATGGTTCACCTCCCCTTCCAATTTCCCCCAACTCCCTTCTCCTAACACCCCTTCTCCTCCATGCTATTTGTTATGCTCCACAAATAAGTGAAACCATATGATAATTGACTCTTGGATATCAGCCCTTTGTCTGTAGTGTCATTCGCGAATATTTTCTCCCATTCCATGGGTTCCCTCTTTGTTTTGTTGACTGTTTCCTTTGCTGTGCAGAAGCTTTTTTATCTTGATGAAGTCCCAAAAGTTCATTTTCACTTTTGTTTTCTTTGCCTTTGGAGACATGTCTTGAAGTTGTTGGGGGCTGATGTCGAAGAGGTTATTGCCTATGTTCTCCTCTAGGATTTTGATAGATTGCTGCCTCACATTGAGGTCTTTTATCCATTTTGAGTTTATCTTTGTGTATGGTATAAGAGAATGGTCAAGTTTCATTCTTCTATATATAGCTCTCCAATTTTCCCAGCACCATTTATTGAAGAGACTTTTTTCCACTGGATATTTTTTCCTGCTTTGTCGAAGATTATTTGACCATAGGGTTGAGGGTCCATAGCTATACTCTCTACTCTGTTCCACTGGTCTATGTGTTTGTTTTTGTACCAGTACCATGCTGTCTTGGTTATCACAACTTTGTGGTAAAGCTTGAAATCAGGCAACATGATGCCCCCTGTTTTGTTTTTCTTTTTCGACATTTCCTTGGCTATTTGGGGTCTTTTCTTTTCCATACAAATTTTAGGATTGTTTCTTCTAGTACTTTGAAAAATGCCAGTGGAATTTTGATCAGGATGGCATTGAAAGTTAGATTGCTCTGAGCAGTATAGACATTTTAACAATGTTTATTCTTCAAATCCATGAGCATGGAATGCTTTTACTTCTTTTTGTGTCTTCCTCAATTTCTTTCATGAGTTTTCTGTAGTTCCTTGAGTATAGATCCTTTACTTCTTTGGTTAGGTTTATTCCCAGGTATCTTATGGTTCTTGGTGCTATAGTAAATCAAATCAATTCTCTAATTTCCCTTTATATATTTTCATTGTTAGTTATAAGAAAGCAACTGATTTCTGTGCATTGATTTTGTATCCTGCCACATTACTGAATTGCTGTATGAGTTCTAGTAGTTTGGGAATGGAGTCTTTTGGGTTTTCCATATAAAGTATCATGTCATCTGCAAAGAGAGTGAGTTTGACTTCTTCACTGCAAATTTGAATACATTTTATTTCTGTTGGTTGTCTGATTGCTGGTGCTAGACTTATAGTACTGTGTTGAACAACAGTGGTGAGAGTGGACATCCTTGTTGTTTTCCTAATCTCAAAGGGAAGCCTCTCAGTTTTTCCCCATTGAGAATGATATTTGCTGTGGCTTTTTCATGGATATATTTTATGAAACTGAGGAATGTCCCCTTTATCCCTATATTTGAAGAGTTTTAATCAGGATGGATACTGTATTTCGTCAAATGCTTTTTCTACATCAATTGAGAGGACCATGTGGCTCTTGTCTCTTCTCTTATTTATGTGTTCTATCACATTGATTTGTGAATGCTGAACCACCCTTGTTTCCCAGGGAATAATCCCACCTGGTGATGGTGGGTAATCTTTTTTAATATACTTTTGGATCCTGTTAACTAGGATCTTGTTGAGAATCTTGGCATCCATATTCATCAGGGATATTGGTCTGAAATTCTCCTTTTTGATGTGGTCTTTGTCTGGTTTGGGGATCAGGGTAATTCTGTCTGTTTCTTTTTTTGAAACAGCTTCAGGTGAATAGGTATTATTTCTTCTTTGAATGTTTGGTGGAATTCCCCAGGGAATCTTTCAGGTCCTGGGCTCTTGTTCTTTGGGAGCTTTCAGAACACTGCTTCACTGTTGTTACTAGATATTGACCTATTCAAGTTGTCAATTTCTTCCTTTTTCAGTCTTGGAAGTTTATAGGTTTTGAGGAATGCATCCATTTTTTCTAGGTTGCTTAACTTATTGGCATATAACTGTTGATAATAATTTCTGATGATTGTTCTATTTCTTGGTGTTAGTTGTGATCTCTCCTTTTTCATTCATGGTTTTATTAATTTGAGTCCTCTCTCTTCTTTTGGATTAGTTTGGCCAGTGGTTTTTTGATATTATTAATTCTTTCAAAGAACCAGTTTCTAGTTTCACTGATGTGTTTTACCGTATCTGTAGTTTCTAACTCATTGATCTCTTCTCTAGTCTTAATTATTTCCCTTCTTGTGCATGGGGTTGGCTTAATTCATTTTTTATTTTCCAGTTCTTTAAGGTATAAAGAGAGTTGGTGTATTTGAGATTTTTCAGTTTTTTGAGTGAGGCCATACTTGGATGGCTATATTTCCCCCTTAGGACTGCCTTTGCCATATCCCATAGGTTTTGGACCAATGTGTCTTCATTCTTATTGGGTTTCATGAATTGTTTAAGCTCTTCTTTAATTTTCTGGTTGATCCAAACATTCCTAAACAGGATAGTCTTTAGCTTCCAAGTGTTTGCATTTCTTCCAAACTTTGTCTTGTGGTTGACTTCCAGTTTCAAAGCATTGTGGTCTGAGAATACGCAGGGAATAATCTCAGTCTTTTGGTATTATTTGAGACCTGATTTGTGATCCAGTATGTGGTCTATTCTGAAGAACATTCTGTGTGCATTTGAGAATGAGTATTCTGTTTTAGGGTGAAATGTTCTGTATGTATCTATATACAGATAGAGGTCTACATACAGATAGAGGTATATATCTCTATACAGAGGCCTATATACAGATAGAGGTATGTATCTATATACAGAGGTCCATCTGGTCTCATGTGTCATTCAAAGTTCTTGTTTCTTTTTTGATTTTCTGCTTGGATGATCTGTCTATTACTGAGACTAGTGTGTTAAGCTCCCCTACAATTAATTATTCATGTCAATATGACTCTTTATTTCGATTAACAGTTGGCTTATGTAGCTCGCTCCTCCCATATTGGGGACATAAATACTTATAATTGTTAGATCTTCTTGGTGGATAGACCCTTTAAGAATGATGTAGTGTCCTTCTGTATCTCTGACTACAGTCTTTAGCTTAAAGTCTAATTTATCTGATATGAGAATCACTACCCCAGATTTCTTTTGAGGCCTGTTGGCATGAAAGATGGTTCTCCATCCCTTCACTTTCACTCTGGATGTATCTTTAGGTTCCAAATGTGTCTCTTGTAGACAGCCTATGGATGTGTCCGGTCATTTTATCCAGTCTGCATCCCTGTGCCATTTTATGGGAGCATTTAGGCTGTTCACATTGAGAGTGATCATTGAAAGATCAGTTTTTATTGAATCATGTTGCCTATGAAGTCCTTGTTTCTATAGATTGCCTCTGTAAATTTCTGTTCTATGTCACTCTTGGTTTTTTCTTCCTTTATAGAACCCCCCTTAATATTCTTGTAGTGCCGGCTTGATGGCCACATACCCTTTTAAACCTTGCTCGTCTTGGAAGCTCTTTATTTCTCCATCCATTCTGAATGTCAGCCTTGCTCTATAAAGTATTCTTGACTGCACATTGTTCTCACTTATTGCTCTGCATATGTCTTGCCAGCCCTTTCTGGTTTGCCAGGTTTCTGTGGACAGGCTTGACATTATTCTGATGGTCATTCCTCTGTATGTGAGAAATCTCTTCCCGCTAGCTGCCCTTAAGACTTCTTATCTGAAATTATATTCGTGAATTTCACAATTAAGTGTCTGGATGTCTTTCTAGATTTATTGATCTTGGGGAGTGTCCTTTCTGTCTCTAGGACATGAACACTTGTTCCATTCCCCAGATTAGTGAAATTTTCATTCAGAACTTTTTCAGCTGTATCTTCTAGTCTTCTCTCTTTCTCCACCCCCTCAAAGATCCCAATAATAATGACATTGGAATGGTTCATGGTGTCATTTATTTCCCTAATTCTGTTTTCATGGCTTCTAAGCTGTTTGTTCCAAGCCTCCTCCTGATTCTTCTTTTATATCAGTTTATCTTCTACATCACTAATTCTATCTTCTGCCTCAGTTACCCTAGCTGTTACAGTATTTAGATTAGATTGGATCTCATTGATAGAATTTTTAACTTCTGCCAGATCGGCTCTCACTGTCCTTCTTAGAGATTCTACCTTGTCAGTAATGGTCTTCTCCCACCTACTCATTGCCTGGATAATTGTCACCCTGAATTCCCTTTACAACATACTGTTTATGTCAATATTCAATAGTTCTGTGGCAGAGGCATAGTCTCTAAATTTTCCCTCTGTTGGGTGTTCCTCCTCTTAGTCATTTGGTAAGATGTGGTTTGGGGAATGTACAGCTGAATATATCAACCATGATCCAGGCCAGGTGCACCCTGGAAGGTTTTGGAGCAATCAGAAGTCACCACCAAAAAGAAAGAACAAAGAAAAAAGAGAGAGAGAAAGAGAAAACCCAGGCAAAATGAGCCCCAAAAGTAAGACTTATAAAGCACATAAAAAAGAATGAACAAAAAGACCGACAAAAGTAAATGACAAAAAAAAAAAAAAAAAAAACACAGCCAAAATGAACCTTAAGAAATAAGATTTATATAATACCAGAACAAAAACAAATATACACAAACACTGACAGAAGAATGAGATGAAAGGATGGTTATAAATCCTTGATGTGGGCAGGAAGGTTATTTCTGTTCTTCTTACGTGAATCTTGTTATCTTTGTTAAAGGATTAAACTTTCCAGAGATAAAGGGAGATTAAAACTGGTTTATATCTAGGGTGTAGTATTGAATAGGGAAAAAGGTTTACCTTGAAGCTTTTATTTATATTTATATTTTAAAAAGAAAAAGAAAAAGAAACACAGGTATATGTATGAAAAAAGTTGAAGTTAAAAAGTTATTATGGAATATGTTGTATTAAACCTCTAGTTGTGATGGTAAGTAGATTAAAAAAATTAAAAGAACAAGAATTGTGAGAACAAATTAAAAAAAAAAAGAAAAAAAGAAAAGTTTTATCTTTGAAATATACATGTTTGGGTGTGGTACCAGGAGCTTAATACATTATTTTCCCCTGATGTTGGCGTTTTACAGTTTTATGGGGACCCTGTGGTTGTCCTCTTGTTCTTTTGGCTTGTCCATTCTGTGTTGTTTTCAGTCAGTCTTGCTTGGGTTTAGTCACCTGCCCCTCCCACCTGCCCCTCCCCCCCCAAGGGGTTGGGCTCTGTGGAAACCGGTTTTTCAGGCTTTTGTTCTCTGGAGGTTTTTGTTCTTTGGCAGATTTTCAGAGGATCAGATCAAAGAATCTGTCTGCTCCCAGACCTTTGCCTCAGAGAGAAGCCTCAGAGTGTTCTCTTCTGGGTGGTCCAGAGCATACAGACTCCCCCTCTACAAACTCTGCTGAATAGCACAACCTCCCACAGGCACTGTGTACCCCTGGCCACCATATCAGTGGTCACCTGAGGCCCCTGCTTGTCTCTGCACCACCACACCACCAAAACTGCAAGTGATATTGGTCTAGGGAGCCTGCTTCCAGTGGCTGCCCTCTCAGGCATGAGCAGGAGTGCACCCAGACTGAGCGGTGGTGCAAGCAGCAGAAAGCTGGGGGCTCAGGGATCATGGACTGGAAATCCCACTGGACTCTCTCTGGCATGGGTCTTTGTTGGCTGTGACCGTCCTAGTACCCTGGGACTGTGGGCTTAGGCCCATGTCGTTGACTGTCTGATTCCATCAGTTGCCCCTTAAGATCTTTTGCTCTTTTGAGTGCTTTTAACCAGACTCTAAGTTAATGCGGGTCCCCAATCACAGGGAACTTTAATATTGGGGTATTACTTTTCAATGGGTCACTTCTGATGGCTCCTTCCCCCTTCTGTTTATCCTCCAATATCAGTCCGAGTGTTCCCACTCCTCTTTACTTCTCCACTGAAATCTTCTGCCCTGATAGAGATCCAGAAGTGTGTAATCTTCTATCTCAGTCTGATTGCATGGGTGTTCAGAGTGTTCAATAGATATTTAGCTCATTTTAGGAGTCTGGTTGAAACAGGGTCTCCTACTTCTCCACCATCTTCTAAATATGCATTCTTTAAGTTTAACAAGATTATTTAGTACAAGGTCAATATTCAAAAAATTCATTGTATTTTGACATGCCAATGACAAATATTTAGGAAACACTATTACAATATTTTAAAGATATCTATTTCCTACTACTCAAAAGAAAGTTGACCTATGTAAATTAAAGGATTTTTATGGATTGTAACATTCAATCATCTAAATATGTTAATCTCCTGAAATTGAGCAACGGGTCTGCTATAGTCCCAAACAAAATGCTAATAGCAGATACAGCAGAATTGGGAAAGAAATTGAACAAGAAAATTTGGGTAGAATTAGAATATGTGGGGACGCCTGGGTGGCTCAGTTGGTTAAGCGGCTGCCTTCGGCTCAGGTCATGATCCCAGTGTCCTGGGATCGAGTCCCACATCGGGCTCCTTGCTTGGCGGGGAGCCTGCTTCTCCCTCTGCCTCTGCCTGCCACTCTGTCTGCCTGTGTTTGCTCTCGCTTCTCTCTCTATGACAAATAAATAAATAAAATTAAAAAAAAAAAAAAAGAATATGTGGAGTCAGTGACTTCCAAGGGACATAGGCAAGTTACCAGGATGTTATGGAAACAGACAAAATGAGAAAACTCTAGATCAGAGGCACCTGGGTGGCTCAGTCATTAAGCATCTGCCTTTGGCTCAGGTCATGATCCCAGAGTCCTGGGATCAAGTCTTGCATCAGGCTCCCTGCTTGGTGGAAAGCCTGCTTCTTTCCCTCTCCCACTCCTCCTGCTTGTGTTCCCTCTCTTGCTATGTCTCTCTCTGTCAAATAAAATCTTAAAAAACAAAACAAAACAAAACAAAACAACCTGTAGATCATCTGCATTCTTACTACCACAAGGATGGAACTAACCAACACAGTCAGAGTTTGATCTAATAGAGTTAGAAGGTCCAACTCTGTGACTTTAACCATAAAATCAATTTCATAGTAAATGTAGAATGTAGAACATATGAAAATGAAAACTATTTGTGTCAAGTATAGATGTCCAGTGATCTCTCTCTTGGAAGTTCTGGAGAGGTTCATGGGAAGGGTTTATGTAGTAAAGAATGAGGTAATTAAAAAAATTTTAGTTAAGAATAAAAGGATTAAATTGAGGCTAGCCTCTTAAGATCTTGTTAATTACCATATTAAAGACCTGTTTCATCATTTGTGAATTTGGGACCTAAAATAATCTAGAAAAGAGATTAAATATTTACTTGTCCACTTTGCCTTCTCTGTGCTGTCTGATAGATTGTTTCAAGGAAGGAAATAATTTGTGTGTGAGAACATAGATGAGGCACAGAAGGGGAGGGGCAGAAGAAGAGCAAGAGAATCTTAAGCAGGCTCCACACCCAGCACAAGAAGGCTTTCCCTCATTATCCTGAGATCATGATCTGAGGTGAAATCAAGAGTGGGGTACTTAACCAACAGCACCCAGGCACCCCTCATAGAAGAAAATCTTAGAGTAGATTTAAAATAAAGCCTAACATTTATCATATTAAAAAAGTCGTTGTCTAATGCAACTTGCGTTTTTTTTCTTTTATGGATCATGCTTTTGGTGTTGAATCCGAGAAACCTTTGACAAAACAAAGACAAAAATTTTCTCCTGTGTCAAAACATTTTTTTAAAAGATTTTTATTTATTTATTTATTTATTTATTTGAGAGAGAGAGAGAGAGAGACAATGAGAGGGAAGAGGTCAGAGGGAGAAGCAGACTCCCTGCTGAGCAGGGAGCCTGATGTGGGACTCGATCCTGGGACTCCAGGACCATGACATGAGCTGAAGGCAGTTGCTTTACCAACTGAACCTATGTCAAAACATTTTTAAGTTTTAATTTTTACATTTAGGCCTTTGATCCATTTTGTTACTTTTTATATTTGGTGCTAGGTATCAAAGTGAATTTTTTGCATAGGAATATCTAATTTTTAAAACACAATTTGTTAAAAAGAGCATTATTTCTACACAGAATTTTCTTTGGATTTTTGTAAAAAATTAGTTGAACTCGTATTTGTGGGTTTATTTCTTCTGTTTCATCGATCTACTTACCTGTGTTATAATAATACATTGTCTCAATTACTATAGACTTTTTATATCTTGAAATTGGATAGTATTAATCCTTCAATTTTGTTCTTTTTTTTTTTTAAGATTTTATTTTATTTATTTGACAGACAGAGATCACAAGTAGGCAGAGAGGCAGGCAGAGACAGAGAGGGAAGCAGGCTTCGCTGAGCAGAGAGCCCGATGCGGGGCTCGATCCCAGGACCCTGGGATCATGACCTGAGCTGAAGGCAGAGGCTTAACCCACTGAGCCACCCAGGTGCCCCTCCTTCAATTTTGTTCTTAAAGTTATTTTGGTCACATTATGTCTTTTGCATTTCCAAATGAATTTTAGAATCACTTTGTCATATTTTTTTACCAAAAAAAAGGTGCTTTTTGGTTTTGGGGGTGTTTGTTTATTTGGGGGGGATTGAGTTGATTGTATAGATAAATTTAGTGACAATTGACATCTTCACAATATTAATTCATGAACATAGTATATTTCTCCATTTAAGTATTTTAACATTTTTTTTACAATATCTCATGGGTTTTGGTGTGCATCTGTTATACATCTTATCAGATCTTTTCCCAAGTATTTCACATTTCTCAATGTTACTATGAATGATGTTTTCAAATTCCAATTTCTAGTTATTTGCTGGTAGTGATATAAATAAAATCGATTTTTTATAGAATTACTTTATACCTTATAAACATGCTAATTAGCTTTAATAGCTTATTTATAGATTCCACTGGATTTTCTGTATCTACAGTCATGTTATCCATAAATAGAAAGTCTCTTTCTTTCTTTCTAATATGAGTATCATTATTCCTTTGTCTTGCCTAATTGCACTGACCATATCTTCTAGTAAAATGTTGAATAGAAGTTGCCTTGTTCCTGATATTAGTGGGGCATTTTTCAATCTGTAACATTAACTCTTAACATTAAAAAATGACAGTATTTCATTGGGAAACGTGTTCCTAGTTTGCTGAGAATTTTTAAAAAAAATTTTTTTAAAAATCTGGAATAGGTAATGGATTTTATCAAATGCCTTTTCTGTTAAAATGATTATATGGCTTTTCTTTCAAAAAAAAATCAAAATTTGATTATATAGAAAACTACATTGATTTTCAATGTTAAACCATTCCTCGGATAAACCCCATTTGGTCTTTTGTACGTGATGAGCTTGATATGCTAAGTGTTATTAAATTTTTGTGTTTATGGTCATGACTGATGTAACCCTGTAGTTGTCTTTGTGTGTACTTTGTCTAACTTTGGTACTAGCATTATAAAAGGTGACCTCACAAAATGAGTTGGGAAATATGTCCTCCTCTTTATTTTGATGGTGCATTTTTTGCAGATCAGCTTTACTTCCTTCAACATTTGGTAAAAATCACCAGTGACATCCTCTGAGGTTTTCTCTCTAAGGATGTTTCTAAGTACAAGTTTAATTTTTTAACTATATAGGATTATTCAGGTTATCTTATTTAAGTGCTGGTAGTTTGTGTTCCGAGGAGTTTTCCAGTTTTATCTAAGCTGTCAGATTTACTGTCATAAAGTTTTCATAATAATTATATGTTAACCATCAGCAGAATGTATAAAGATATCACCTCTTAGTCTTGATTCTGTGATTTTTGCCATTTTTCTCCTTATCTTTGTGGTTAGAAGTTTATGAATTTACCAATCTTAACATGCCAGAATTTGAACTCATTTATTTTTCTCTACTTTTTCCTATCTTTAATTTTTATCAGTTACTGCTCTTTTATTTTCTTTCTTTTGCTTACTTGGGTTTAATTTGCTTCTCCTTTCCATTTTTTAAAAATAGGAGTATTTACCATTTTAGATGTTCTTTTCTAATAATATAAGCATTTCATACAATAGTTTTCCCTCTGCGCATTGCTTTCAGAGCATCTTCCAACTTCTGTTAGACTTTTAAAAAAATTAGGTCACTCCAAAATATATATTATATTCTCCTATGATTTCTTTTTTTGACTTGTGGATTATTTAGAAGTATGTCATTTAATTTTTAAATATTGGAGAAATTTTCCAAGTTCCTTTCTTATCGATTTCTAGTTTAAGTTTATGTGTTGCTTGTACAAAAGTGTGAGTCTGTGTGACCACCAGTGTAGCTCTCTTTCGTGTGGTGACGTCGCTTTCCAGACTGCTCTGACTTTATGGCTGGTGGAGAGAGGGTAACCCTCTAGTGTGCTTATGCTTTCTTGCTCTTCTTAGCTCCTTATCAAAATCAGTGTGTTCAAACCCACATCTGTTTATTCCATTTAAATCTTTATGTTTTTGGTAATTTACTTAAAATTCTGTGTAATCTGACACTATAAAAATGCAAAATGTGGTTTTATTGAAACTCAGTTGAACTCTTTGGGAAGAAGTGATAGGCTGTAGTCACTAAAAAATTGGGCATAAGAAAACCAAAGAAGTCTAAAAGGATTCTGAACCCATGTTGTTTTGTAGGTGTCCAGTTCCTTGCTCCACTTAAAAAAAATAAGATTGGAAATTATAGACAATGTATCAGGAGGGTGAACTATTCAAGAAAGACAGATCAGCATCAATCTCTAAGCAGAGAAATTAGGTGTAAGGAAACTGCTGTGGGCTTCTATCTACAGACAAGAGGATCTCTACTGTATCTGTCAAATATTCATCACAACTTATGGTTTTGACCTTTTTCATTGAATATTCTGTTTTTCAATGTTTGTACTGATTTCGAATGGCTTGATAATGGAATGGAATAGAAATAGCTTTAATCTGCTATTGTTAACTGAGTCCCTTGTTGCATTTTAAAGGAACTTTAAAAAATAAAAGTCAAACAGAATCTGAACCTGATTTGCTTTTCTCAAGGACAAAGAAAGTCAGAATGAGAACTGAGGCTAAATCAGTTATTGCAAAAACTAAAAAAAATTATAATAAATTATAGCAGCCTCTTTCTAATATCATTATTTTCCCCCTTTTTATCACTTAAATTCACTGTGTTCTATATGCTGTCTGAGTATCCAAGACCTTGATGTTTGTCAGAGTCTTGAATTCTGGTCTCTTGGCTATTCTGTTTCATTTTCAGAATCATCTTGAATTCCATGTACCTTCCTCTTAATGTCTAGCTCAAGAAAGTTTGCCTTAGGGAATACAAAATCGAAAACTCTGAGTACATATTAACTATAAACACCATAAGCCCCTTATTTATTGCCTACAATATCTCCCTAGGTCAAAATCATTTAGTTGCTTGCTTCTACCTATTTTGTTCACAAAGACATACAGTACTTCTTTGATTTCTGCCTTCTGCTACAAGTTCATATTTCTTTGACTAACTTTCTTGGCTTTTGGATGAGATTACTATCTTCAGATATCTCTCACACTAACATTCATCCTTGTCCTATCAAAATGTAGTTTGTCAATTTTTTTCAGATGCTTTTGTTTCTCTATAGCCAGAATTTTATTTCCTCTTTCATTCCTTCTTATAGTGTTCTATTAGAGATCCAGGGAATCTTAAGATTTGCTCTGACATAAATGTTTGTGGTTCACAGCATACACATTTCTTTGCAGCTTGCAAATATTCTCACACCAGCATTTCACTCATTCTTACAGGGCTTATTACTATCACCATATTTTTTAATGGAAACTGAAGGCCAAAGAGTAGCTGTCGTAAACTAAAGGACATGAAGAATAAGTAGCAGAATTGGGACTATAAACTATTCTCCTGCTTTGTCCACATTGTTACACCCAAATACCAGACTAACATGTATATAACACAGCTCCAAAGATTTTGGGGTGGGTCAGATTTTGGGGTGGGCAAAAGGAATAAAACAAGACTCTTCTGTGATGCTGTTTGGGTCCTCCATGGCCAACTGTTTGGCTCACTGTATTTTGCATAATTTACTTTTTTCCCTGTGACTACTTCCTTCTTATTAAAAGAGTTTCTTCTCTTTGTTAATAATGCATCAATTTCTCTTCCTTCTTTCTCTATTTCTCTGCTTCCTATTTTCTTTTATTTCGTTCTCTGGCCATTTTCTTGCAATAAATAGAGAAATTCAGATTAGGTTTTATATATGAAGTAGAAAATTTCTAGAATCATGGCAAATCTTCCAGACATTTCCTGATTCCTCCCAGAGATTTCCTGATTAAAGATTTTTAGTGTTTTGTGTTTTTTTTAAGATTTTATTTATTTGGGAGAGAGAGAATGAGAATAAGGAGGGGGAGGGGCAGAGGGAGACAGAGAAGTAAATTCTCCATTGAGCGAGGAGCCCAACATGGAGTTTGATCCCAGGACCCAGAGATCCTGACCTGAGCCCAAGACAGATGCTTAACCGTCTGAGCCACCCAGACACCCTCATTGTTTGTTTTAAGATTTTTAGATTGACTCATTCAGAATTCACTTCTCATTCTATGACTGCTGAAGCTGTGATCATTTTGGAGGTCCCGTATACTTAAAACACCCTGTCATTGTTAAGAACAGTGGTACTAGAATGAGATCAACAGTCAGTGGTGGGGAATGGAAAGTAGCTCTCCGCAGCTCCTTGTTAATGTTCTGTTCAAATGTGTTTTTTGGTCTTTTTAAAATCTAGTCTATGGTAATCCATCTCTTCCAGTGGTTCAGGCCATTTGGACTGTACTTTCCCCCCATAAATCTTATCCCTCAACAAATTTTGTAGACTCAATCTCCAAAATGTCCAGAATCTGCCCATTTATCACCATTTCCACAGCTACCATCTTGGTTCTAACTTCCATCATGTCTTCTATGTACTACCTCAACAGTGTTTTAGGTGGAGGCTGCCCCTTCAGATTATTCTTGGTATAGCAGCCAGAGTGTAAAATGGAGTCAAAGCATGTTATAAGGGTCTACTGATTCTGGCCTCCACCCTGAGTTTATCTTCTATCATTCTCCCCTTGCTCAATCCATTCAAGCCACACTGGCATACCTGTTCCCTCTTTAAGATATTGTATCTACTAGAGCACTTTTTCCATCCATATCCATCAAGCTGGCTCCCTCATCTTCTTTAGTCACAGTTAGCTGTCTCAGCATCTTTGTCTGACTGTTCAATTCAGAATTAAAATTCTTTCCCCTACACTCTCTTTCTTTGCTTTGACTTTCCTGATAGGTCTTATCACCACTAATATATTTTTTTCTGTGTGTCTGCTTGTTGGTTTATTTTCAGTTTCCCCCATTAGAATATAAGCCATGAGAGCAAGGATTTTTGTCTGTTTTATTCACCCCATTCCACCAGAGCTTAAAACAGTTCTTATAAAATAATGGACACTTAAACTAAAAAAGACAAAAAACATTGGGCATAGTCAATGAACATAAGAATATAATAAAGATGTTCTTATTTTTGAGGTACTCTGCAATACTTTAAGTAAATGGAAAATATTCAAAGCAAACATATGTAGGAATGATATGCCTTCTATATCTTTCCTTCTTCTTATCACCCACATGAGGCCCTCAAAATAGCAGGGACTACAGATACAAACCAACCTCTGGGTAGCACATAGACCTGTAGTCCTTTGATACACTGAGTCAGCAGGTCCCACACAGTGATGGTAATTCAGCTTGACAGAATATTGACTGTTTTTTAAACATGCCTTGACCTGAATGTGACTTTAAAGAAGAGACTGACTTTCTCTTTTTGGGCTGTGACTTACTAGGCCTTGTATATGTCAGATCCTCTGATAAATTAGTTTCTTAACCTTTGATCTGATGAATCTATTGATACCACGGCCTTTATATATATTTTATACCTTATTAAACATTGGATATATAATCCTTGCTACTACTTTCATTAAATATTAAAAATACACATAATGAGAATATGATTCCCCATAGTTTTGCCTTGCATCATTTTCCTGCTATTTGTATAGATCTTATTTTTATTAAGTTATATGTTTCAAGTGTTTAGTGGTAAATACTATAACTGTAAGTATAGTTTGGAGTTATTTTTGTCTTCTCTACAAAATGTAGGTGGAAATGAAGATTCATTTTCTTCCTCAAAGGTTATCTGATGGCAGCCAGTTCTTGTTTGTTTTTATCTTATTTAAATTCAATTAATTAACATATAGTGTATTGTTAGTTTTAGAGGTAGAGTTCACTTATTCATCAATTGCTTATAACACCCAGTGCTCGTTACATCACTTATTCATGTTAGTTGTATCTTTAAAGCCACTAGATGGGGCACTGGATGGTGTAGTCGGTTGAGTGTATGACTCGATTTCAGCTCAGGTCATGATCTCAGGGTTGTAGGATCCAGCCCCAAGCCTGGCATTGGGCTCCGTGATGAGCATGAAGCCTGCTGGACCTCCGTTTCTCTTCCTTTGCCCCTTCCTGCTGGACCCCACCCTGCTCGAATTCTCTCTCAATTACTCTGAAAAAAAAAAAAAAAAGCTATTAAAAGCTTATTTACATGTATAGCTTTATTATTTTGACCTTACAGTATTCACAATTTGCTTGTGAATTTCTATTGTTTTGAATACCGTATAATTAATTTTTGTCCTAAACTCTTCTGGACTGACAGGAAAAAATGTTCTAAACTTTCCTGTGATTGTTACTGCTATTGATTTATCTCTTAGTTCTATGCATGTATGCTCTAAGCTTTTTATTCTAAAAGAGATTTGATTACAAAATAAATATTAAAAGAGTACAGAGTTCTCATATTTCCTTAGTTTTTAAGGTATTGCATCCAGGGTAACTTACATTGAGTGGTCATTAAGTTCTTCTTGGCTAAGAGAATTTCTTAAACTTTTGTAGTTTTTTATAATTCTGACACTTATGAGGAATAATAGTCCCGTATTTTGTAGAATGTCCCTCAATTGGGATTCATCTGAGAGTTTCTCATGATTACATTGAGGTGATGAATTTGGGTTGGAACATAAGAAATAAAAAGTCATTTTCATCACATCCTGTCCAGAGTATATGTAATTAACATGATTTATAACCATTAATGTTAACTTAAATCACTTGGTTGAGATGGTATTTTAAAGGTTTATCCACTGCAAAGTTACTGTCCCCTCAGTCCTTTTCATACTATATTCTTTGGAAGGAAATCCACACAGCCCACGCTTACAGAATAGGTATGGTCCACCTGCTGAAGGATGATGTATGCACACAAATCATTTAAGCTTCTACATTAGAGATTTGTCTCTTTTTCCCCATGCATTTAGTCATGCAATCATTTATGTCAGGAGGGGCTCATGGGCCCTTATTTTACATTTTGTGTTATAATCCAAATGCTACTTTATTTTGTTCCTCATTTTTTTCAGTTTTAGCTTTTAGGAGCTCTTCCACTTGGCTTCTGTATTCTATTGACAATACATCCATTGGTATGTGTGGGTGTGTGTTAGGACTTCCTTACTTTCTGACACTATAAAATAGATGTTGTAGACTCCTATATTTCCCACCTCAGTAAGTAGAACCAGCCATTTCTGCAAGGAATGTATTTTTTTTTTTTTGAGAATGGTTTTAGAATTGAAGATTTGAGAGTCACTAAATCTGGATGCTCCTAGGTCTCTCAACTAACAGAGGAAGGAAGTATATATGTGACACTACACATACACTTATCTATAAATAGTTCTCTAAATAATAATCTGTTGCTGTATTAGGCTAAACATGGGTTCACACAGATGTCTCCAACCTTCATAGTGTATTAATTTTCACTGCTTTGTACCCCAGGACTTTGTATACTGTGTACAACCAACCCTTACTGGATAATTGCATGAACAAAAATATTCTCTTTATCATCTTCCCACTTTTGGGCTCTGTTGATTTTTTTACACCTTAAATTTAAGCGTTCTTTAAAAATACTTTCTGTGTGAAAAAACCTGACATATGATGTTTATTTGTGTGGATATACTTGTGTCATCTGAGGATGTGTCCCCCTGCCTCTCATAAATCCTGCAAACTCTTTCATTACTAACACTAGAGGCCAAGTCTCTATGACTTCATGGTCTGGCTTTACTTCTCTTTTATAAGTGGCTACCATCTCTCCTTTCAGCCTAGCATAATCTATCTTAAACTTGAATGTGGTGGTAACTTAAGTTCCACTTCTCCAACCCCAAATTTTTACTTAAATCTTAATGTCCTCCTTATTCCACTGAGAGTCTAGGCTTTTGACAAAATTCAGAAGGGTGTGAACACTATATCCACTCTGATGTATCCATGCTCAAAAGCAGTAGATGAAGAAGAGCCTAATAATAGAATGCACAAAAGTGCAAAGTTGGAAAAGAAAAAAAAATTAGTGGAAACACACTGCCACTCCGTACATTTTGTTTCCAAACTAGAAATTCTAGTATTGCGGTATCTCTTCTATTCTTCCTTGACTTTTGTTTCCCACAGATGTGCTCCCTCTTGCTGCCAGTAACTTCTTCATTCTTATCCTCATAAAGCATTCAGTGTTTTGCTATGGTTTCTTGCAAAGGTTCTTAGCATTGAAGGTCTTGGTAATATGGTCTTAAAGAAAATGGCAATATGCATCCCGCTGGTTGCCCTAATAAACTACACAGTATTACACAAAACGTCTGATAACCTGAAAACCAGTCCTGTGCGTTCCCGACTCTGTGCTTTTGTTTTTACACGTTCTTTCTCCTGGTGTTAGTTTGCCAGTTATTCTTTTGACCATAAAATCTCTTTTCTTTCTGGTAGTTGCTAAGATTTTATAATTCAAGCGCTGTATTTCACTACATATCAGAGAATTACTTTTGTTTGGTACTAAATGAAACCTCTAAATCTGAGGACTCTTTCGAGGTTTCTAAACAGCTCTGATAAGTGACTGATCTCCATCTCACCTGGGTTTTGAACAAGCCGCTTGATGTAACAATTGAAGCCAAAATGTCATCTTTATTATATAAAAAGGCCAGGGTCGAGGTTATTCAATTTTATTAGCCTAGTGTGTGTGCTGATTACCGAACTCTAGAACTGGCCACATTTTCCCTTTCAGGCCCAGACTAGCAGATGAAGAGTCCCTCCTGCTAGCCAGGAGCAGAGATGCTGACCTGGACATGCCTAGTGATTTTCCTGAAATACACTCAGTAGAAGAATCACTGTATTTTGAGGTGGAGTGAATAAAAGGGCAGAAAAAGGAAAGAGTGGGGCACCTGAGTGGCTCAGTTGGTAAAAGCCTCTGCCTTCGGCTCAGGTCATGATCCCAGGGTCCTGGGATCGAGCCCTATATTGGGCTCTCTATTCAGCGGGGAGCCTGCTTCCTCCCCCCAGCCCCCTGCTTCCCTGCCTACTTGTGATCTCTATCTGTCAAATAAATAGATAAAATCTTAAAAAAAAAAAAAAAAGAGCACAGAGAGAGGGAAAAACTATTCCTACTCTATGTCCTTCCCTTCACCCCTCTGCCAAAAAAACTCCTGTGCTCCTATGTCTGTTCACTTCCAGAAAAATCCTAACAAATGCCTTTTTTTTTCCATATATCTCTTCCTTCTGTTTTCTATTTCTGGGATGTTGGATGTATATTGGAACCTCTCAGTTCCTTCTACATATGTCTCAGTTGGTATACTATTCTATTACCTCTTTGCAATGCATTTAGGTAAATTCCCAATACTGCTTGCCCATACATTTTCTTATTTATTACTTGCTGAATAAAGATTATCCCATTATGGCAAACACTTACAAATAAATGTATCTTTGTCCTTATGATTACAAATTGTGTTTTTTGGTTAAAAGGAAAGAAGCATGTGTCTACCTCGACAGATATATTCATTTTCACATCCTTTCTTATAGTTTGTGAGGATATTGAATTCTGGCCAATATAATGTGAGCAGAAGTCTATTGGGGGCTTTGGGGAGATTTGTATTTATTAATAATGGAGTTGTTGGACCTAATTTCATTGAGTTATTCATCCAGTTTTAAGAAACACCTACCTTTATACTTTGTAATATGAAAAACAAACCTGGTTTCTTTATTGGCCAATGAACTTTTAACTTCTGCAAATTGTCTTTTAATATTTTTTCCTATTGATAAGCAGATACTCTATACACACTCGGGATACCAATTCTTTATTAGTTTTATGCCCTGCTGCTAATCTCCCATTCTGCAGCTCATCTTTCCATTTTCATTTCTTTTTTTTTTTTTTTTTTTTTAAGATTTATTTCTTTTAGAGAGAAAGAGAATGAGTGTGTGTACAAATGGGGGGAGAGGAAGGGAATCTCAAGGAGGTTCCTTGCTGAGTGCAGAACTCCACCTTGGGCTTGATCTCAGGACCCTGAGATCATGACCTGAGTGGAAATCCAGAGATGGCCGCTTAACCAACTCCACCACTGAGGCGCCCCATACATTTTCTATATAATATTCTTTTTTTCCAGAAATGTCAAACTTGGTGTAGTTAAATATGTTAATATTTTCCTTTTTGTATAGGTCTTTTTTGACCTAAGAATACCTTATTATCCTGATGATGGACATAAAACTATTCTACAATTTTTCCCTCAATTTAAAAGTTTTGTTTTTCTCTGGTTATTAGGCCATATAAAATTAATATTTGTGTTTGATGTGAAGTAAGAATTATTTCTGGGCTCCGTTTCATTTTAGTGATCATTTTGTCTGTCTCTGTAAGAATATTGCTTTGATTACTATAGATTAATTGTCAGTCTTGATCATCTTCAAAAAACTTTACTCTATTGGACTTTTAATGTTTCCATATGAATTTTTAAGATCATCTGTTATAAATTCATGTAAGGTTTTATTGATCTTTTTGTTGAAATTTCATTGATTTCAGAGGTTGATTGGGAAAGAAATTTCACAATATTGTTAACATTTTTTTATTCTTTTGGTAATTTTTTTGAATGTTTCAAGCATTCTTCTGTGATTTTATTCTACTTTATTCATTTTATTCCAACATAATGAACAATGTTTTATTGCTATTGATGATGCATACTTTTTATATTACATTTTAAATATATGTTACTTTTATATAAGAATACTATTGAGTTTCCTATGTTGATCTTTTGTTTAGAGCTCTTCACAGATTCCCTTATTCTAATAGTTGGTCGCTTGAGCATCTTTGATTTTTTTTTAAGATTTTATTTATTTATTTGACAGACAGAGATCACAAATAGACAGAGAGGCAGGGAGAGAGAGAGAGAGAGAGAGAGGGAAGCAGGCTCCCTGCTGAGCAGAGAGCCCAATCCGGGACTCGATCCCAGGACCCTGAGATCATAACCTGAGTCGAAGGCAGCGGCTTAACCCACCGAGCCACCCAGGCGCCCGAGCATCCTTGATTTTTTTTTTTATAGACAATTGTACACATTAATTTTAGGTTCTGCTACATGCTAAGATTATATTACAGTGGCTAAAAAAATTAAAGGATTTATTTGCTTTAAGGAGCTTAGAGAGAGACAGTCTAGGACTATTTTAGCAGCTCAGTGGCTTCATTGCAGACCAGACTTCTGTCTTCATGCCACTCATTGTCACAGCATTGCTTTCATCCTCATTATTACAAGATGGTCACTGTACCATGGGGCATAAAGTCAGCATTTGAGTCAATAAGTAGAGATAAAGCTAAAACTAGGAGAATCTAGCCTGGGCCTGTAAGACCCCTAGAGAGACTTCACTTAAGCTTAGTTCTCTATCAGACCTTGCTTTTCGCTCTGGAGTAGAAAAGAGTTTCTTGCCCTGTTGCAGGCAACCCCCTTTCCCAGGCAACACCAAGTAACAGTTGCATCCAAGCCCAGTTTACCTCCTATCCAACTGGATTAATTATCTCCCAAAGCTTAGGGCTGCTCTTACATTTAGGCTTGCCAGATGGGAAAGGAGATCTAAGAAGAAGATAGACTCAGAACAAGTACAGAAAATAAAAATATTAGAACATTATCCCTTCCTCTCTATTGATATATGCCTTTAAATTTTTCCCTTTCCCCAGTAGAACTTACTCCTCAATCCAGCTACACATATATTGGGGGGGAGTATGTCCCAAATTCCGTTGTAAAGAGACAGTGACCATGATGGGATATGTGTTGCATAACATTTTCTAATTCTCATAGCTCTTGTCTGCCTTTTTTGGGAGATGGGGGTAGAGGTCAGCTAACTCCCCAATAGGCAGTGAAATTAACAGTGGACATTGTAATTTTTCCTCTTAGACAAAATTATTCCAACAGTTTTCTATTAAATATAATATTTACTGAGTGTTCTCAGTATTAATCTTTAATATACTAAGTTTCCTTCTTTTCCAAGTTTCTCATGAGTTTTTTTCTTTTGCACAGTAGGTATTAAACTTTATGAAATGTTTTCTACATTTATTGAAAAAATATGATTTTCCTATTAGGGTATTTAAAGTCATGAATTTCAATGGTCACCTTTTTTGTTCCTAATCTGAACCATCCTTTGTTTCTAGGGATAATGCTATTGATAACAAAAATTATTTCTAAGATAATGGCACATTATATAGAAAATATTTTATTTAGAATGTTTATATCTACATATCTGTATGATATAAGCCAATAACTTTTTTCTTAAGTTGTTCTGATTTTAGAATCAAGAGTACACAAGCCTCATTAAATAAACTGAGCACCATTCGTTTCTTTTCTATTTTCTGAAATAATTTTTTTTAAGATTTTATTTATTTATCTGACAGAGAGAGATCACAAGTAGGCAGAGAGGCAGGCAGAGAGAGAGAGAGAGGAGGAATCAGGCTCCCTGCTGAGCAGAGAGCCCGATGCGGGGCTTGATCCCAGGACCCTGAGATCATGACCTGAACCAAAGGCAGCGGCTTAACCCACTGAGTCACCCAGGCGCCCCTGACATAATTTTTAAAGGATGAAAATTAACTTTTGTTATAGCAAATGATCTTTTCTGAGTCACATTTCTCAAATACATTTACATTTTAAAGTAAATAGCAGTTTGAATTACAGTTACTCTCTAGTTATTGACTAGAATCCTATATAACAGTATTGCTAATTACAATATTTTTTCTGTAAATTATTTTTGGTTTTCCCTGTTACATCATCTATAAATTATGACATTTTTATTTCTTGAATTATTTTTTATGCTCTTTAATTCCTTTTTCTAATCTAAATTGGCTAGGATCTCTAGTACAATTATAGAATTAAAACCTAGGTCCTTATTACCAATTTTACCATCAGCTGCTGTGTTAATGGCAGCTTTTGGTGGATACCCTTGATCCTGTTAAAAGAGCTTTCTTCTTATCTACATTTATAGAGACTTTTCCTTATTAACGTTGAATTTTATTAAATGGGTTTTGCAAATTTTAACATAGTTAAATCCAAATTTTCCCTTATAAAAATACACATTGGTATGAGGTATTATATCTTTTATATATTGCTAGCTTCAGATTTTTAGTATTTTATTTAGACAGTTATGTCTATAAGTGACATTGGCCTGTAGTTTTATTATCTTGTACTATTTATGTTACCATTTGTGGTTATAGCAGTATATTATTAGAGTTGAATAATGTTGCTTTTAAATTTTTATTTATTTATTTTTTGTATTCCCTAAAAGAGTATCAAATTTGGAGTTAGAAGTTCTTGATTTTTTTTTTTTTTAGTCAAATTTGTTTATAAAACAGTTGGGAGGGAGATAAACCATAAGTGACTCTTAATCTCACAAAACAAACTGAGGGTTGCTGGGGGGAGGGGGTTTGGGAGAAGGGGGTGGGATTATGGACATTGGGGAGGGTATGTGCTTTGGTGAGTGCTGTGAAGTGTGTAAACCTGGAGATTCACAGACCTGTACCCCTGGGGATAAAAATACATGTTTATAAAAAATTAAAAATTAAAAAACAAACAAACAAACAAACAAACAAAGAAAAACAGTTTGGACTGATATTTTATTAATTACTATTAATTGCAATTTTAAGACATTTTCCTAAAGAAGCTATATTCTGTTGAATTTTTCAAAGGTATTGAATATTATTTATATATTTTCTACAAACCTTTTTGTTAATGCACATATTTGAATTTTCAGAGTGGTATCATGGGTACACATTATTGCATATTGCTTCTTTCATACATTAGCTGTATAAGATTCATCCATGTCAATGTAGTACAGATTAATGTCTATATATAATGCTTTCCTTATGTTTCAAAGCAAAATCTTTGCTAATCTCCATTAGGATATCCCTTTTGACTATGAATTATTAGAAGTTTATTTCCTATTGTCTAGTTATATTTGTATTCCTGAATTTTAGCAAAATTGCATTATGGTCAGAAAGCCATGTGTTAAATGACTTTTATCCTTTTCAATTTGTTTCTTTACTTTATGGCCTGTTTAAGGTCAATTTTTATAAAAAGTTCCTTTTATGGTTGAAAAGAATGTATAAATGGCAGTTACTGATACAATGATTTTCATAAATTTTTAACTCATAACATTATATTATGATTCAACATAATATGATTAATTCATTACATATATGTTAATTCATCATATTTCTAAAATCTTTTAAGCTTAGTTTGTCAATAACAAAGTGGTTTATTAAAATATCTCCAATTTAATTTTAGATGATTTATCTATTTCTTCCTGCTTTTTGTCAATATGTATTTTTTATTTTTCTCAGTTTTCATAACTATTTCATAACTATTTTCATCATTTATTTAGAAGAAATATTATTAGGTGCACACAAATTTAAAATAGTTAAATCTTTTGCTCCATAGGACTATTTATCTTTAAAAATAAGTAACATCATGAACTAACTAATTTTAACATACCTGATTTGCTACAATCCACTGCACTTGCTTTATTTTTGCCCTACTTGATCTTGGTGAAAATGTTTTTCCTTGCTCAGCATTTTATCTCACCTAGATGTGGAAGATTTATTTTTTAATGTAAATTTTATGCTGAAAAATAATTTCTGCAAATCAAAGTCTAAAAATATAAGTGCGCAGTTCGACAGCTTTTCAGATTAAGCTCACCACTAGCATCCAGATCTGGAAAAAGAATGTTAGCGGCATCCCAGAAGCTCCTTCATATCTTCCTACATTCAGTAGCACTCCAGGAGAAACCTGTCCTGACGTCTAACACTGTAGGTCACTTTTTTCCCCTACAGTTTAATTGCTTTGTACATTTGTGCATTTATTAGCTAAAATTAATACAGCAGAGGGAACAAAAGTTCACACTCTACACAATTTCACAAGACACATTTCAGGGGAAAACGTGACTTAAGAGGGATCAACAGTGTCCTTGAGACTTGGTGGATGCATTCCTGGGAGTGGTGGGCCTCTACTTCCTGGCAGAAGATTTCTTATTCCTGGAGGGGAGATGTCTATTGGTTTCCCCTTAACAGGGACATAATGTCCCTGAATGGGTCCACATTCTGTCACACTGTATTGATGTGATATTACAACCTGAGATAACATCAGAGGAATAAGTAGAGTTTTTTAATGAACTATCTGGAAGCCCCATGGCCCAACTGTCAGGCTCCCCCTTATAGAGACTGGTGACTGATCCTGTCAGATTGCTCTGTGCTGCCAATCTTGTGACAGGCAGTGAGGCCATGCAAGCCTGCTACTGATCCTGACTTCCAGAGATTTTCCCCTACGCATGCTAGTCCAGCAAGCCTTGTGTACCAGCCACCTGGTCATTTGTCCACGTTTGTTAGCATTACTAATTTAATTGCTTCTTGATTACCTAAAAATGTAAAATGAGCTATCTTGTTAGTATGTTGATCAGTAAATCCCTCTTTACAGTGCACAATAAGGTTAAATAATCATGGCTTGGCATGACCAGCCCTATGGGGATTTGGGTTCTGACAGAGGCGCTCATGGGAACAGCAAGTAGTTTGGCTCCATTTCTAAAATGTGAACTGCCTGTTGTCTCCCTATCAAAACGCTGTCAGTATTCTAGAAATCTGGCGAGACTTTTCACCCTTTAAAAAATTTATTTTTATTTAAAAAAATTATTTAAAGATTTATTTATTTGTTTATTTATTTGTGTGTGGATGCATATATGTGTATATAGGAGAGAGAGCACAAGTGGGAGAGGGAGAAAGAGAAGCAGACTCCCCACTAAGCAACAGCCCAGTGCAAGACTTGATTGTAGGACCCTGGGATCATGACTGCAGCCAAAGGCAGACACTTAACTGACTGAGCCACCAGACCCCTAAGACTTTTTACCTTTTAAATATTGTTGCTTCACTTCTGGCTTCCTCTGCCTATTTCACCATTTCTTGCTGTGCTGTTTGAGTTCCTTTCACCTTCCAGAAGCCAAACTCTTTACATTCTGCTTCTGTATTAGCATTCTAGTAAAGTCACAGTTTAGCTCCTGCTAGGCCATGTTAATATTTTTCTTTTTTTATCTCATTTATCCAACATTTTCATCTGTTTATAACAGAGGTAGTGTTAGTATTCCCTGTTGACCTCTCTGTGAATTTCAGGCATGCTTATTTTTTTTTAATTTTATTTTTTTTTATTTTTATTTTTTTTTAATTTCTTTCCAGTGTTCCAGAATTCATTGTTTATGCACCACAGCCAGTGCTATGCAATACATCCCCTCCACAATACCCATCACCAGGCTTACCCCATCTCCAACCCCATCCCCTCCAAAGTCCTTAGATTGTTTTTCAGAGTCCACAGTCTCTCATGGTTCAGGTGTGCTTATTTTAAAATCTCTTTTCTCTTATTTGAGTTTTGCATGCTCCAATTATTTATATTGTTGCCTTATCAGATATCCTTATAAGATTTAGAATTTTAGTTAGGTCATTAGTGGGAGGTTGGCCACTTATATTTCCTTTGTTTATACTCACACCTTTCTGTCCTCACCAGTCTTTTAGGCCATGGTCTAGGACAGGCTTTTATCAGTGATCCAAGACTTCCATCCTACCTAAGATAGACACAGATAGTTACATAGAGAAATACCTGCTCTTCAATATTATAAGAAAAATTTACTTTGAAAAATATTTTTATAAGATGATTACTATCTAGAGAAGCAAATAGAGATAAGAAAAAAACTACTCAAGTTAAGGTAGTCATTTGTTAAATTCCTTAACAAAAATCCATGCTATCCTCTATACATCCAATCCATCATTTTGAAAATACATTGAAAAATAAACCCATGGTAAACATGGGATAAGACCTTGGAGTTACTAAGGAATTGGAGTTACTGAGGAATTTTAGCACATTTTTGGAAGGTACAAAACAGATGAAAACTTATTTTACAAATCAAATAAATTGTGCTGAGGAAGTTAGAGATATGAAAACATAGAAGCATTGCACTCAAATTTGGATTCAACGGGTGCCTAGGTGGCTCAGTCATTTGAGCCTCAGACTCTTGATTTTGGTTCAGATCATGATCTCGTGTTCTGAGATGGAGCCCTATGTAGGGCTCTTGCTCAGCATAGAGCTTGCTTGAGATTCTCTCTCCCTTTCCCTCTACCCCTCCCCCCTTTGCTCACATCTTTTGTTTTTTTTTTAATTTTAGTATACACCTGAGGCTGAATTTCACTTTTAGGTGATACATTAACTGTGCAGTTTCTATTTCCACTTAACTAAGGTAGTTTTATTTATTTTATTTTGTTTCAAATTTTTATTTAAATTCTAGTAAATTAACATATAGTGTAATTCTACTCTTGGCTTCAGGAGTAGCATTGAGTGAATTTTAAGGACATGGATGTTGAATATTGCTAAACATCCATTTATTTAAATTTTAAAAGATTTTTAAATTAACATATAATGGATTATTAGCCCCAGGGGTACAGGTCTGTGATTCGTAAGCTTACTCACTTCATAGCATTCACCATAGCACATACCCACCCCAGTGTCCATAACCCAATATTTAAAGAAATTTTTTTTTTACCAGATCTATTGAGATGGTATATATGGATAGATTTTCTCTTTTCTTAAATATATTTGACTTCTTTTTATATGCATATATTTCCCCATTTTGAACTTTTTTCATTCCTTGACTCAACACAACTTGTTAGTTTCAATATACTGCTGTTTTTATACTATTTTGAAATAATTTCACACACACAAATGGTATAAGAATAACACAAAGAATGTCTGTAATTTCTTTCATCCAAATTCTACAATTGTTAACATTTTTCTTAAAATTTATTTTTTAAAATTTCAGTATGATTAACGTAATGTTATTTTAGTTTCAAGTGTGTAATATAGTGATTCAATTTTATACTTCACTCACTGCTCATCACAATAAGTGTACTCTTCATCTGCTTCATCTATTTTACAACCCACCTTACACTAACCACCAGTTCATTCCCTATATTTAAGAGGTTTTTTGCTTCCTTCTTTCTCTGTTCATTTATTTCTTAAATGCCATCTATGAGTACAGTCAAATAGTATTTGTCTGACCCACTTATTTCACTTAGCATTATCCCCTTTAGATCCATCTATGTTGTTTAAATGGGTAAGATTTCATTACTTTTTTGGCTGAGTAATACTCCATTGTGTATGTATACCACAACTTTATTTACTTTGGTTGGTTTGTATCTTGGCTATTGAAAATAATGCTGCAATAAACATCAGGGTGCATGGATCTCTTTGAATTTGTGTTTTCATTTTCTTTGGGTAAATACTCAATAGTGGAATTACTGGATCATGTGATAGTTCTATTTTTAATTTTTTTGAGGAACCTGTATGTATTTGAGGTCTTCTATGACTGAACCAGTTTGCATTCCCACCAACAGTGAATGAGGGTTTATTTTTCTCCACATTCTCAACAACAATTGTTTCTTTTGTTGTTTATTTTAGCCATTCTGACAGGTGGTTAAATGAGCTAATATCTTATGGTTTTGATTGGCATTTCCCACTGATGAGTGATGCTGAGCATGTTTTCATTGGTCTGTTGGCTATCTGTATGTCTTTGAGCAATCCATTTCTTCTGCCATTTTTTTAATGATTTTATTTATTTATTTGATAGAGAGAGATCACAAGTAGGCAGAGAGGCAGGCAGAGAGAGAGAGGAGGAAGCAGGCTCCCCACCGAGCAGGAAGCCCGATGTGGGGCTCCATCCAGGACCCTGGGATCATGACCTGAGCTGAAGGCAGAGGCTTTAATCCATTGAGCCACCCAGGTGCCCCTCTTCTGCCATTTTTAAATTGTGTTATTTGTTTTTTGGTGTTGGGTTGTGTAAGTTTATTTTAATATATTTTGGATATGAAACCCTTATTATATATGTCATTTACAAATAGCTTCTCCCATTCAGCAGGTTGTCTTTTACTTTTGTTGATGGTTTCCTTTGCTGAACAGAAGCCTTTTATTTTAATGTAGTCTCAATAGTTTGTTTTTGCTTTTGTTTTCCCTGCCACAGGAGATCTTTCTAGAAAAATGTTGCTATGGCCAATGTCAGAGAAATTACTGCCTGTGCTCTCTTGTAGAATTGTTATGGTTTCAGGTCTCACATTTAGGTCTTTTATCCATTTCAAATTAATTTTGGGGACTGCTCTTAGAAAGTGGTCCAGTTTCATTTTTTTCCATGTAGTTGTCCAGATTTCCTGAAACCATTTGTTGAAGAAACTTTTTCCTATTGCATATTCTTCTTTCCTTTGTCAAAGATTAATTGACCATAACATCATGGGCTTATTTCTGGGGTCTCTATTCTGAGCCATTGATCTGTGAGTCTATTTTTGTACTAGTAACATACTGTTTTGATTACTACAGCTTTGTAACATAACTTGAACTGAAATGATGATGCTTCCACTTTTTTCTTCTTTTCAAGATTGCTTAGATATATGGAGCTTTTTGTGTTTTCATACAAATTTTAGTATTATTTTAATACAATTTTATCTTTATTTTCACTTTTTGTGAATGTTCCCTAGAATTCAAATATATGTCCTTTGCTTTTTCAGAGCCCTTCACGTAGCAAATCTTATTGTCTGGAAATAACATCTGGAAGTAAAAGAAAAGAGGAAGCTTAATTTTTACCACTTCTGTTAAGACAGTATTTGTTTTGAAATAAGGTATGAGAAGCAGATAACTTAAGTTAAAGTATTGGTTCACAGATGCAAAAATTCTCACCAAAATACTAGCCAATAGGATCCAACAGAACATTGAAAGGATTATTCACCATGACCAGGTGGGCTTTATTCCAGTACTGTAAGGTTGGTTCAACATCCGCAAATCAATGTGATACAACACATTAATAAAAGAAAGAACAAGAACCGCATGATACTCTCAATAGATGCTGAAAAAGGATTTGACAAAGTACAGCATCCTTTCTTGATCAAAACTCTTCAAAGTGTAGGGATAGAAGGTACAAACCTCATTATTATCAAAACTGTTTATGAAATGGAAAAATGGAAAAAAAACTGAGAACTTTTCTGGTAAGGTAAGGGATGTCCATTATCACCACTGCTATTCAACATAGTACTAGAAGTCCTAGCCTCAGCAATCAGATAACAGAAAGAAATTAAAGGCATCCAAATCAGCAAAGAAGTCAAGATCTCACTCTTTGCAGATATGATACTTTATGTGGGAAAACCCAAAAGCTTCCATCCAAATCTGCTAGAACTTGTACAGGAATTCAGTGAAGTGTCAGGATATAAAATCAGTGCACAGAAATCAGTTGCATTTCTATACACCAACAACAAGACAGAAGAAAGAGAAATTAAGAAGTCAATCCCATTTACAATTGCACCCCAAACCATAAGATACCTAGGAATAAACGTAACCAAAGAGGCAAAGAATCTATACTCAGAAAATTATAAAGAACTCACGAAAGAAATGGAGGAAGACACAAAGAAATGGAAAAATATTCCATGCCCATGGATTGGAAGAAAAAATATTGTGACAATGTCTATGCTACCTAAAGCAATCTACAAGTTTAATGCAATCCCTATCAAAATCCCATCCTTTTTTTTCAAAGACATAGAACAAATAATCCTAAAATGTGTATGGAGCCAGAAAAGACCTAGCATAGCCAGAGGAATGTTGAAAAAGAAAGCCAAAGTTGGTGGCATCACAATTCCAGACTTCGAGCTCTATTACAAAGCTGTCATCATCAAGACAGTATGATACGGGCACAAAAACAGACAAATAGATCAGTGGAACAGAATAGAAAGCCCAGAAATAGACCCTCAATTCTATGGCCAACTAATCTTCAACAAAACAGGAAAGAATGTCTAATGGAAAAAAGATAGCCTCTTCAACAAATGGTGCTGGGAGAACTGGACAGCCACATACAGAAAAGTGAAACTGGACCATTTCCTTATACCACACATGAAAATGGGCTCAAAATGGATGAATGGCTTCAATATGAAAAAGGAATCAATCCAAATCCTTGAGGAGAACACAGGCAGCAACTCAGCCGCAGCAACTTCTTCCTAGGAACATAACCAAAGGCAAGGGAAGCAAGGGCAAAAATGAACTATTGGGACTTCATCCAGATCAAATTTTTTTTGCACAACAAAGGAAATAGTTAACAAAACCAAAAGACAACTGACAGAATGGGAGAAGATATTTGCAAATGACATATCAGACAAAGGGCTAGTATCCAAAATTTATAAAGAGCTTAGCAAACTCAACACCCAAAGAATAAATGATCCAATCAAGAAATGGGCAGAGGACATGAACAGACATTTCTGCAAAGAAGACATCCAGATGGCCAATAGACACATGAAAAAGTACTCCACATCACTCAGCATCAGGGAAATACAAATCAAAACCACAATGAGATACCACCTCACATCAGTCAGAATGGCTAAAATTAACAAGTCAAGGAATGACAGATGCTGGCAAGGATGTGGAGAAAGGGGAAACCTCCTACACATTGGGAATGCAAGCTGGTGCAACCACTCTGGAAAACAGCATGGAGGTTCCTGAAAAAGTTGAAAATAGATCTACCCTATGACCCAGCAATCACACTTCTGGGTATTTACCCTAAAGATACAAATGTAGTGATCCAAAGGGACACAAGCACTCTAATGTTTATAGCAGCAATTTCCATGATAGCCAAACAATGGAAAGAACCTAGATGTCCATCAACAGATGACTGGATAAAGAAGAGGTTTTATATATATATAATGCAGCCATCTAAAGAAATGAAATCTTGAAATCTTGCCATTTACAATGATGTGGATGGAACTAGAGGGTATTATGATTATGATTATGCTTAGCAAAATAAGTCAGTCAGAGAAGGACAATTATCATATGATCTCCCTGATATGAGGAAGTTGAGAGTCAATGTGGAAGGTTTGGGGGGTAGGAAAGGAATAAATGAAACAAGATGGGATAGGAAGGGAGACAAACCATAGGAGACTCTTAATCTCACAAAACAAACTGAGGGTTGCCAGGCGGGGAGGGGGATAGGGAGAGGGTGGTTGGGTTATGGACATTGAGGAAAGTATGTGCTATGCTGAGTGCTATGATGTGTAAACCTGGTGATTTGCAGACCTGTAACCCTGGGGCTAAAAATACATTATATGTTAATTAAAAATTTTTTTTTTAAATTGGTTCCAGGACTCTATTGAGGGAAATGTTTGTTATATAAGACATTGCCTGTTTTTGTTTTCTTTTGACAGTGTAGTAATTAGGGAAAGGACACTAGTCAAGGGGTCAGGGGTTTTAGCTGGCTTACTAACTACATTTGTCAAATTATACAAATCACTGAAACTACTTTGGGACTTAATTTATTCATTTATAATAACACTATTAGGGTTGTTTTTTGTTTGTTTTGTGAGAAAGAGTGAGAGTGGGAGCAAGGGAGATGGGCAGAAGGAGAGGGAGAAACAGACACTCCCCTGAGCAGGGAGCTGAATGCAGGGAACAGTCCATGGACCCTGAGATTATGACCTGGGCTGAAGGCAGACACTTAGCTGAGCCACCCAGGTGCTCTATTTTTAGGGTTTTTTATATAAAATATTATCTAGTTATCAATTCTTAATGAGATTTCACAACTTCTTAGCTAAACACAAAGTCAAAACCAGAAAACCTCAAAATATTGAAAAATAAAAATAAGATAGAGAAATTAGGTTGGTGATCTTTAGATTTCCTTCCAAATCAGTTTTTCTGTTCTGTGAATGCTTAATGATCTAACAAACATTGAAATTTCATAGGGCTGCATTTAAGCTTCATTGTGTGCCATTATGATCCTTTGAAAAAATTTCAGCTGTTATTTGGTAGACTTGTAAATCAATTTGAAGTAGGTTATTTTCTTAAAAACTTTTATATATACATTCTAAAAAGGTATATGTGTGTTAAGTTCAAGCATTTCTGTGAAATCTTAAGCTGTGGGTATTATTAGATATTGTATTAACAGTAGGATTTATCCAAATAATTTTCAGTTATAAAGTGGTATGGTGTGTTCAAATTATCCTAATGTTCATCTAAGCCTAGGCTTAGGGATAAGAAATGTTTTAGAATTTATATGAGTCAAAGCAACCAAAGTAGACTTAATACTTGGGGATTTCCTTCTGTACTATAATTTGAATGCATTTGGACATACTATGATTTCTGAGGAAGCTATTATGAAGTATAGTATTAAAATTTCACCAGCTTTGTTTCTGAAAAATTGATATAGAAATTATTATTCTATGTAAAACAACTGAAAAACTGGATGAAATAAGACAGCTATTTTCAGACTTTGGAGAGCAGGCAGTGTAAGACTGTATTCACTGAAAGAAGGGGAATAAAGGAGGTGAGTTCTACACTAACCCTAGCTTTCTGGCTAAAAATAATTTTTGACCTGCAGCAGGATATGGAAGGGGCTATACCTGGAAGTTATTTATACTTTTCACAGCAAGTGCTTTCATGAAAAGTGATGCGTGGCATACCTCCATGACTACCATGGTCCACAACTTAGACATTATAATTGCACTTTTCCATAGATGTTCATGGAAAAGCTATACATAGGTCTTTCTTCTTGAGGGGGAACTTAGAAGAGAGGCTTCAGTGAACCTAAAGACTGTCATTGAGGTTGGTTTTGGGGCCCACACCTGTACTCACTATCTACTTCCACTGCTATCTATTCTAAATCATCCTCACTCTTAGGTTTTTATCTGCATGTCTTGTTGGTTTACTTGCTGGTGTGACCTAAACTCATCCCTGAAGAATTTCAGTCCTTGAAAACTACCCATTTTTTAGGCATGTATCCATTCCATTATAATTGGGCAAGAAGTCCCAAGAGATACCCAAGAGGATGAACTGAATTTTATACATTCTTTCCCATTTTGTAAAAGCAACTCTACCTCTTCTTTGTGATCAAGGTAAATTATTCCTTTCAAGATTTCAACTCCTTTCTTACTTGCTGGTTTCCAAACAAGAGATGTTTAAAAATGCCCAAAGGAAAGCCACAACTTATAGTCCAAGAAGACCCTCACTATGTCTTTTGGCAAGGGTTCATCCCTCTTTAGGAATCAGAACCTCTAATTGTACAGAAACCAGAGAAGTACGATGAGAAACAAATTCCCCCAGTGAGTCATTGGGAGCAATGGTGAGTGGAACTACTGATACTTCCACCCTTTGGTTCCTGAACCCAGAGTGCTTTTCTTCTAGACAAGCAGCCACACAGAGATTTTAGCTATAGTTTGTATACTGTATTCTGAAGGGTAGTCTACCATTCTTGAAGCTATTGTCTCTGAGTGGGAGCTTTAGTTGCAAGTTCAACAGGATCACTCCAGTGTTTATTACAGCCACTGGTATGGTATGTCACAAAACCAATGGATCTTATAAATGTGAGCCCACTTATTCAACTCTTTCATTGTGAAGTGGGTGCCCTGGTCAAAGGCTTTGTGTTGCGGGATTCTAGGCTTGTGAATTAGGCACTCTGTAAACCTATGGATAATGGTTCTGGCTTGAGTTCTACAGAGAGAGATAGTTGAGCCTATACCTGCAATATGTGAGAAAGAATTGGTTTCAAATGGGAGAGGCCAAAAAGAATAAGCTTATTACCATACAATGAGCTGGACTTTGTGAGGAAAAGTGCCATATAGGGGACTCAGTTTTAGCGTTTATTGCTGACAGCTTGTACATTGAGATGCAGCAGCTAAATTGGCTTTATTAAATGGGGTTCATGGTGGTGGTCCAATATGAAACATATGTTTCTACCACTGTGGCAAACCTGTTCATGTACCCATCATGCTAGTTCTAGGGTGGCCAATGGGAAAATGTGCCTCACATCAACTGGCAAGTTCATTGTTAGTGGTCCTTCTGACAGGTGTTTTCTAAAATACATTAATATGTGATAGTAAACTCTTGGCACTTTGAGACTTTACCATATGTCCACCCATATGTGTCTACTTCAGAAGTCTTTGTGTTCAATATTCTAGTGTCTTCCTTCCCTGTTCCTGGCCAGCTGGCCAGGCTTCTAGTCAATTTCCAGAAATGTATGTATAGTTTTTTGTTTTTGTTTTTGTTTTTGTTTTCATCTCTGTCTACTTCTCCTTCCATACAAAGAGGAATCCAGATGCACCATTTAAAATCTATCTATTGGGAACGTTTTCCTTATCATTGTCTCTCAAAGCCACCCTTGCATGTGGCTGTAATTCAGCTGCCATTCTTTTTTGGCTTACACTTGTATACTAACTTGAACTATCTGAAATCCAAGCTCAGCATTTTTCCTTCTTTTTTCAGGTAGACTTCTACAACACAGCCACCATCATGCCTATAGATAGGAGCTAATTGAGGAGTGCTGGTACAACTCTATGGGGTAAGATGGGGTCTGGGCCTTCTACTCAAGTATTTTTTTTTAAGATTTTATTTATTTATTCGACAGAGAGAGATCACAAGTAGGCAGAGAGGCAGGCAGAGAGAGAGGGGGAAGCAGGCTCCCTACTGAGCCCAGAGCCCCATGTGGGGCTCGATCCCAGGACCCTGGGATCATGACATGAGTTGAAGGCAGAGGCTTTAACCCACTGAGCCATCCAGGCGCCCCTACTCATGTATTCTTTTATTCAACTACTGCTTACAATATCCATATTTATGACCTGGTTCATTTACTCTCCTGTTTTGGTGGAATGTAGCATCCAGAAGCTTCAAGAACAAGTGCAAACAAGATAAATTTTTGAGAAATTTCATGCATAATTTGATGCCTTTATTGTCTCCTTGTGTTTGATATTTTGACTAGAATGGCATTCTAAATTGGAAATCATTTTCCTTTAGAATTTTGGAGTCATTCCTCCCTTGTATATGTATTTCCCTGATAATCAGTGACCTTGTGCACATTTTCATGTTCCTGTTGGTCATCTGTATGTCTTCTTAAAAATAATGCCTGTTCAGATCCTCTGCCCATTTTTAATTGGATGTTTTTGGCTATTTAATTATAGGAATTCTTTATATATTTTGGATATAAACCTCTTACCAGGTATATGATTTGCAAATTTTCTCCAATTCTGTAGGTTGCTTTTTCATTTTGTTAACTGCTTTTTTTCCTTTTCTGTGCAGAAACTTTTTAATTTGATGCAGTTTCACTTGTTCTTTTTTGTTTTTGATGTCAAATCCAAAAAGTCATTGCCGATACTGATGTCAAAGAGATTTTTCATTAGGGGGCTTAGTCAGGTCAGTCTCTGTCACCTATGACTCTTGATCTCGGTGTCATGAGTTTGAGACCCATGTTGGGTATAGAGATTACTTTTAAAAAATCTGTAATAAAAAGACTTTTTCATCTATGCTTTCTTCTTGGAGTTTTATGGTTTGGGTCTTCATCTTTTTTTAAGAACAGAAATTTTAATTTTGGTAAAGTCAGATTTTTTATCATTTACACTTTTTTTGGTGATCTCTATATAAGGTTTTTATGTGCTCCAAAGTGAGTTTCTTCTAAAGTTTTATAGTTACAGATTTTACATTTGTCCATGATCCATTTAAAGGTAATTTTTTTGTACAATGTAAGAATCAAGTTTCCCCCCCATATATATATATGGTGTTGATCAAATGGTTTGTTGAAATGACTACCTTAGCCCCACTCACACTTTACATTGGTTCTTTTGTCAAAAATCAATTGTCCATAATAGATATGCCTATTTCTGGACTATATTTTGTTCCCTCATCATTATGCCTATATTCTTCTGCCAGTATCACACTATCTTGATTATTATGTCTTCACAACTTTCCCCACAAACAGAACTACAGGTCATGGGAAAATTCTATCAATCTTCTAAGAAAGACAGATCAGTGTTACACAAATAAAAATTTTAAAAGGAAAAAATACTAACTTGTTTTATGGAACCAGTATAACCCTTTTATTATAACCTAGCAAAGATAGTACAAAAAATTACCAATATTCATTATAAATACAAATGCAAAATGTCCTTAACAAAATAGTAACAAATTGAATCCTCTAATGTAATCTTTGTTAAGAAATTTGATTTGTTTTGTTTTGTTTTTTAGCATGTCAGAAAATGCCATTTCATGGTCTTCTAGCTTATGTTGTTTCTTATGAGAATTTTATAAACTTTATTTATAAGAAGTAATTCTTTTATTCAGACATTATGTTTTCTGGCTTTTGCTTTGTTATGGTTTTACTCAATTTGATTGTGATGTAACTTGATCTCATTCTCTGTTTATATAGTTTAGAGTTCATTAAACTTTTGAATCTGTGAGTTTATAGTTTTTATCAAATTTAGAAAATTTTGACCATACTTTTTTCAAAACTTTTTCACTCTTTTTTATATCTCTCCTCTTCAGCTAGAACTCCTATCAAAAGTATATTATTTGAAAATTATATATCTGAACACAGGGTTAATATCCAAAATTTTTTTTGATATTATATATAATATCCAAAATCTTATTTTAAGTCAAAGACTTAATGGAAGCCCTACTCAGATTGCTGGTGTACTTTCTCTAAAATTTCCTCCTTTCTGGTACTTTATTCACAAATTCTAAATGTCTTGTTCTTCCCATCTCCAATCTCTGTATCTTAATTAAGTCAAACCTCTGTGCTGTAGTTGGGATCCTCCTCTGGGCACTAGGGCTCAGAAAGTGCCTTTAAGCATAAAGCCAGGTAAATAAGGGGCTCACCGTTTCCATTTTTCTTCTTTAAGGGATGTCTAGCCATCCCTATTAGCTGATGTTAAAAAAATTTTTCTTATTTATTTTTCCCAGTTGTCTAATTATATATAGTTAGAAAGTAAGTCTAGTACCGGATATTCCATCATGGCCTTAAGTGGAATTGCTTTTGCACTCAATTCTGGTCCTGGGGACGTATTCTCATGTGACATTTTGTTCAATCATCTAAAAAAGAAGTGCTGGAATTTCTTAATATTGCAGATTACTGAGATTTATTTAACATCTGGACAAGCCATATGTAGTTTTAACAAGGTTATTGAGCAATTCTTATACACCCAAGTGGGAAACCTGTACCTCCCTAAAATAGGGGATCCTCACTGTATTTCAAAAATTTCTTGGAGAGCTTTTAAATGAGAAATAGCTTTGTGTGTTATGTTGTACTTTATTTTTTACATAATTTAAAAGGCTTTTGTTTGCCCCAAATGGTAGTTTCTTTGAAAGCATAAATCATGGTTTCCTGGTACTCTACATAGCTCCCAACCTGGAGGACTGCTCAGTAGGGCAGCTCAGGGAAAACTTGTCAGATAACTGGCTGTTTCTTAAAACTGCAACTGGAAGTACATAAGGTATTTTCTGGATGTCTCTCTTTTTAGGAGTATTTTTTTTTCTGGAATATCTGAGATATAAGAAAAGCTATTTCTCCAGCTTCAGTATAAGTCCACTTATTACTGTAAAAGTTAAAAATTTTTGTTTTTTTAGTTATAATCATGGGTATTATGTGATAATATGTCAAAGTAACATTTTGGTAGGATATTATTTTACATTAATTCCATTAATGTAAAAATTGTATCACATTCTCAGAAGCATACTTGAGATAATCATCCTAAGCCTGAAAAATATCTGCTTTATTTTAAAGTGACACTCTTAATATATTTGGTTGTACTCTAGTGTTTCCCTTGGGCTGAAAACATGTTGAACACTTTAAAACATTTTAGCTTTCTAACCTGTAAACAAATAAAAAATGTTTAAATCCCTAGGGAAACATTTTATTTCTGAAGTTTCATGAACTCTACACAGCACTTAAATGGCTTGTGCTATTCAATCTATAATGTGGGGTAACTATTCGATAAGGAGATTCAAAGTGATTATTTGCTCATTCATCTCTCTTTTCTCTGTTTTTCTCTCTTTCTCTTTCTCTCTCTCTCTCTCTCACACACACACACACACACACACAGGAAGTTTCAACACTTTGCTTGACATTGAAAGTATGTATTATATATATGGACCTTGTTTTTTGGGAGCTTACAATTTATAAGAGATTTCTTATTAAGAGATGAAATGAATGAGATCAAAACTAGAGATTTAAATCACATGGGACTAATGCAAAAATTCCATAGTTCTATAGAAGCAGGGGGAATGTTTCCAGTTTTACTTATCAGTGAAGATTTAACAGAAGAATTGGTTGGCTCTTCGAAAGTGGTTAGCACTGAAGAGAAAAATTCCTACCAGCGATTGCACTCTAGCAGTGAAGGCAAGGCATGGTAAAGGAGGTACTTTAACAGTCTTTAACTGGCAGTAGATTGAAAACTGTTTTGATAGAAGTGGTTGCAAACACAACTGTTATATAAAATAAGGAGAGAGCATCAGCAGAAACAGAAATGTTGAATTGTGTTAGAATCCAAAATTAGAATTAGAATTTACAGTTTAATGATTATACCTGTTGACTAAGAAGATGGGCTTACTAGCCGCAGATTTAAGACACAGATTCAGATATATTCAGCAGATTCAGACGCAAATTCTTGAGTATCTGGGAGCGTGGTCGGAACATCAACAAAAATAAGGACAAAGTTTAAGAGTTGATAATTCTGTTCATCATTGCATTTTCAGAATTAATTTTGATGTTTTTAAAAAACAATGCATTAAAATTCTACTTAGCATACTCACTGAGTGCTTTGATGCCTCATTAAATTTTGCATGTAAGGCACTTACATTTACCCTAGTCCCAGCCTGGATAAAAAGCATGGTTTCAGCATGGGAATGGGTAGCAATTCATGCATAATAAATTAGCATTTTATATGAGCACATGGTCCAAATGAACTTCAGATAGAATAGGGTTTTTTTAAAGTTGTGCTAAAATTTTTCACGGAGCTAGAACAAACAGTCCTAAAATTTGTATGGAACCACAAAAGACCCTGAATAGCCAAAGCAGTCTTGAAAAGGGAAAGTAAAACTGGAGGCATCACAATATATATATTTCACAATTTTTATAATATAAATATTTCATGATATATATATTTCATGACAATATATATATTTCATGATATTTCACAATATATATACAATTCACGATATATTACAAAGCTGTGGTAATTAAGTCAGTATGGTACTGGCACAAAAACACATAAATGGGCATAAAATGGGCATAAAACAGAAATGGGCATAAAACAGAAAACCTACAGATGAACCCAAAAGTATATGACCAATTAATCTTTGACAAAGCAGGAAGAAGAGTGTCCATCTGTCCAGGACAGAACCCATCTCTTATGCCAGTAGGATTTAGACCAATGTCTGGCATTTAATATTTAATAAGATATTTATAAACAAGAAAGAATGTCAAATGGAAAAAGACAAGTTTCTTCAGCAAATGGTGTTGGGAAAACTGGACAGCAATATGTGAAAGAAAGAAACTATGCCACTTTCTTATACCATATCAAAATGGATTAAATACCTAAATGTGAGATGGGAAACAATTAGAATCCTCAAGGAGAAAACACGCAGTAACCTCTTTGACATAGGCTGATGTATATAGATCTTCTTTCTATATATAACTAATTAATTAAATAAAAAGTTGGAAAAATGTGCTTAAAAACATATAATGTAAAACTTGCCATCCTAACCATTTTTAAGAGTACAGTCCAGAGGTGTTGAACTATATATTGACATTGTTCTGTAACATCTTCTCATCTTGCAAAACTGAACTCTATACCATCTAGTTATCTTCCTGTTTCTCCCTCCCCCTAGCCCCTGGTACCTGTCCTTCTACTTTCTGTTTCAGATACCTCATATAAGTGGAAACATAGAATTTGCGTCTTATTTCACTTAGCATAATGCCCTCAAATTTCATGTGACAGGTTTTCTTTTTCCTTTTAAGACTGAAGAACATTCCGTTGTATTATTCACCTTTGATGGGTATTTGGGTTGCTTCTACTTGGCTATTGTGGGAAAAGTCATGATGAGTATGGTGTGCAAATATCTCTTCAAGACCTTTTAATTCTCTGGGATATATATTTAGAGATGACATTGCTGGATAGCTTATATCAATTCTATTTGTAGTTTTTTAAAGAAATGCTTTACTATTTTAGCAGTATAATAGGTTTTGACCTTCTACAATCCCGACAGAAGTGCACAGGTGTTCCATTTTATCTAAATCTTCAGCAACACTAATATATTCCTCTGAATGGGTGTGAGGTACACATTTTTTGGTACACATTTCTCTAATGATAGTTTTATATGCTTGTTGGTCATTTGTGTATTATTTTTGGAAAGACATCTATTCAGGTTTTCGGCCTAGTTTTTAACCAGGCTCTTTGCTTTTTTGTAGCTGAGTTGTAGGAGTTCTTTGTATATTCTGGATATTAATTCCTTATGAGATACATAATTTGCAAATATTTTCTCCCACTCCGTAGGTTTGTTGCCTCTTCATTCCATGGATTGTGTCCTTTGCACAGAAACCTTTTAGTATAATGTATTTCCATTTCCCTGCTTTTGCTTTTATCTCCTGTGCTTTCAGTATTATATCCAAGAAATCATTGCCACAGCCAATGTCATGAAGATTTTCTTGATGTTTTGTTCTAGAATTTTATAGTTTATGGGCTTTTCATTTAGATTTTTAAGCATTTTTTTTTTTTTTTTTTTTTTTTTTTTTTTTTTTTTTTTTTTTTTTTTTTTTTTTTTTTTTGGCTTGGCCATTTCATTTTATTTTTTTTTTTTTTTTTTTTTTTTTTTTTTTTTACATGCACAGATTTTTATTAAAAAAGTCATTCTCATTGGTTTACATATATGTATATTATACCACTGGCAGATTTACATTATTAAATAACATTCTTTATTGCTTTGTTTTTAGTAGAAAAATCACTTTTTTTTTTTTTTTTAATTTTTTTTTTTTTTATTTTTTATAAACATATATTTTTTATATACATATATTTTTATCCCCAGGTCTGTGAATCACCAGGTTTACACACTTCACAGCACTCACCAAATCACATACCCTCCCCAATGTCCATAATCCCACCCCCTTCTCCCCAACCCCCTCCCCCCGGCAACCCTCAGTTTGTTTTGTGAGATTAAGAGTCACTTATGGTTTGTCTCCCTCCCAATCCCATCTTGTTTCATTTATTCTTCTACCCACTTAAGCCTCCATGTTGCATCACCACTTCCTCATATCAGGGAGATCATATGATAGTTGTCTTTCTCTGCTTGACTTATTTCGCTAAGCATGATACGCTCTAGTTCCATCCATGTTGTTGCAAATGGCAAGATTTCATTTCTTTTGATGGCTGCATAGTATTCCATTGTGTATAGGGTATTTACCCTAAAGATACAAATGTAGTGATCCAAAGGGACACATGCACCCGAATGTTTATAGCAGCAATGTCCACAATAGCCAAACTATGGAAAGAACCTAGATGTCCATCAACAGATGAATGGATCAAGAAGATGTGGTAGATTTTTAAGCATTTTTAGTTAATTTTAGTCTATAGTTTAAGTCCAACTTTGTTTTGGTTATTTTGGGAGGTGGATATCCAGTTTTCCCAACATGCTTTGTAGAAAAGACTGTTCTTTTCCCATTAAGTAGTCTTGGCACATTTTGTAAAAAATTAGGTGACTATATACATAAGTGTTTGTTTCTCAGCTTTCTATTCTTTTCCATTGGTCTATATGTCTTCATGCTATTTCCACACTTTTTAAATGACTGTGGGTTTGTTAACATTTTTTTGGAATCAGGAAGTGTGAGACCTCCCGCTTTGTTCTTTTTAATGTTTGTTTTGATCCCTTGAAATTCCATATGAATTTTAGGATCGATTTCTCTACTCAAAAAAATTTGATAGGAATTGCATTGATTCCGTAGATCACTTTGGTTAGTATGGACATCTTTTTTTTCTTTAATTTATTTAAAATCAATTAACATATTGTGTATTACTAATTTCAGAGGTAGAGTTCAGTGATTCATCAGTTGCATATAACACCCAGTGCTCATCACATCAAGTGCCCTCCTTTAATGCCTATCATCTGGTTACTCCATCCTACCCCAACAATCTCTAACAATCCTCAGTTTGTCCCCTAGTTGTTAAAAGTCTCTTAGGATTTGCCTCCCTCTCTGTTTTTATCATTTTTTTTTTTACCTTCCCCTATGTTCATCTGTTTTGTTTCTTAAATTCTACATATGAATGAAATCATATTATATTTGTCTTTCTCTGACTTTTTTCACTTAGCATAATACCCTCTAGTTCCATCCATGTCATTGCAAATGCCAAGATCTCATTTTTTAAAAGATTTTATTTATTTATTAGACAGACAGAAATCACAAGTAGGCAGAGAGGCAGGCAGTGAGAGAGGAGGGGAGCAGGCCCCCCGCTGAGCAGAGAGCCTGGAGAGGGGCTCGATCCCAGGACCCTAGGAGTCACCCAGGCTCACCCTGAGCCACCCAGGCGCCCTCCAAGATCTCATTTTTTGATGACTGAGTAATATCCAATTTTATATATATACTGCATCTTTATCCATTCATCTGTTGGTAGACACCTGGGTTTTTTCCATAGTTTGGTCTTTGCAAACATTGCTGCTATAAACATTGGGATACATATGCCCCTTCAAATTACTGTGTTTGTATCCTTTGGATAAATACCTAAAGTCCAATTGCTGAGTTGTAGAGTAGCTCTCCTTCTAACTTTTCAAGGAGACTCCATTCTGTTTTCCAGAGTGTCTGTACCAGTTTGCATTCCTGCTAACAGTGTTAGAAGGTTCTGCTTTCCCTGCATCCTTGCCAACATCTGTTGTTTCTCTGAGTTGTCAATTTTAGCCATTCTAAAATGTGAGGTGGTATGGGATGTCTTAACAATATTATGTGTGAGGTGGTATGGACATCTTAACAATATTGTGTTTTCCAATCCAAAAACACAGGATATCTGCCCACTAATTTGTGCCTTTTTAAACTTATTTTATCAATGTCCTATGGTTTTCAGTGTATGTGGCTTTCACCTTCTTGGTTAGGTTTATCTGTAAATATTTTATGCTTTTTAATGCTATTGTAAAAGACATTGGTTTCTTAATTTTCTTCTTGTGTGATTGATTGTTAGTGTACAGAAACTCAATTGAGTTTTGTGTGTTGTTTTTATATCCCACAACTTTACTGAATTCATTTATTAGTATACTAAGTACATTACAAAGTACTATGAAGTTAATATTTGATAGCAATATGGGGCAGGGGATCTCCACACTAGTCAGACTACATATGAAGGATTGTATCTGGTTATGCTTGCAACTTAAAAGGGACTCTGGCAAATTAACATGTTCTGGGATTCTGGGATTATATTATCTGCTTTTATATAATGGCTGACTGTTTTTAAGATAGAAGAATCTGATTTTATATCTGTTACTGTAAACAATAGGGGGCACATTACTACGTAGATATTTACCAGAAACAATCTACTTAGGGAATTCTCTCATTTTAGGAATTGTCTAATGAGATGAATAGATAGAAATGAATATAAAAACCCGTTTTATTTTTTATGCTTTTTAAAAAATTATTTAATATACAATGTTATATTAGTTTCAGATATACAGCATAGTGATTCAACATCTCTATATGTTACGCCGTGCTCACCACAAGTGTAGTTACCATCTGTCACAAGTGCAGCACTATTACAATATCATTGACAGTATTCCCTATGCTGTGCATTTTATTCCTATGACTCATTCATTCCACAAGTGGAAGCCCATATCTCCCACTCCCCTTCTCTCAGGCAACCATCAGTTTCTCATCTGTATTTACAGACCTAATTCTGCATTTTGTTTGTTAATTTGTTTGTTGTTGCTTTTAAAAATTTTATTTATTTGAGAGAAAGAGTGTGCAAGGGAGCATAGCAGGAGATGCAAAGGGAGAGGGAGAGGGAGAATTTCAAGCAGATTCTGCCTTGAGCTCAGAGCCAGATGTGGGACTCTATCCCAAAACCCTGAGCCAAAATCAAGAGTCAGATACTTAACCAGCCGAATCACCCAGACACTGCCTTTTTAAAAAATTCTACATATATACATTTTAAATATCATATGATATTTGTATTTCTCAGTCTGTCTTATTTTACTTAACATAATACCATTTAACATAATACAACAACATAATGTTGTTTCACATTGCATGAGCTCCTCCTTCTTTATGGCTACATAATATACCATTGTGTTTGTGTATGTACATATATATGTGTATGTGTGTATCTATTTATAGAGATATAGAGATACACACATTTTTGTCCATTCATCAGTAGACACTTAGTCTGCTTTTGTATCTTGGCTACTGTAAACAATGCTGTAATAAATATAGGAGTGTATATATCTTTTCAAAATAGTGTTTTTGTTTTCCTTAGTTAAATACCCAGTAATGGAATCATTGGGTCATATGGCATTTCTGTTTTTAATTTTTGAGGAACCTCTATACTCTTTTCAAGGCTGCATCAATTTTTATTCTCACCAAGTGCAAAAGGATTCCCTTTTCTTCACATTTTTGGCAACACTTATTTTTTATCTTTTGGTTCTAGCCATTCTGACAGGTGTAAGGTAATACTTCATTGTGATTTTGATCTGCATTTTCCTTATGATTAGTGATGTTGAACGTCTTTTCATATGTCTGTTGGCCACTTACATATCTTCTCCAAAAAACTGTCTATTCAGGTCCTCTGCCCATCTTTCTAATTGCATTGTTTTCATTCGGGGTATTGAGTTGTATAAGTTCTTTATATATTTTGGATATAAATCTCTTATTGGATATATCATATGTAAATATCTTCTCACATTTACCAGGTTGCCTTTTTGTTTTATTGATAGTTTTCTTTGCTGTCAAAATCTTTTATTCTCATGTAGTTCTAATAGTTTATTTCTGCTTTTATTTCCCTTGCCTTAGGAGACCTATCTAGAAAAATGTTGCTATGGCTGATGTCAAATTACTACCTGTGTTTTCTTCTAGGAGTTTTATAGCTTCAGGTCTCAAATTTAAGTCTCAAATCCATTTTGAGTTTATTTTTGTGTATGGTGTTAGGAAGTGGTTCAGTTTCATTTTTATGCAGGTAGCTTTCCAGTTTTCCTGGCACAAATTTATTGAAGAGACTGTCTTTTCCCCATTTTACTTTTTTACCTCCTTTGTCAAAGATTAAGTGACCATATAATTGTTGGTGTATTTCTGGGCTCTCTATTCTGTTCTTTTGATATATGAGTCCATTTTTATGCCAGCATAACAATGTTTTGATTACTACAGCTTTGTGATTTATCTTGAAATCTGGAATTGTGATACCTTCAGCTTTTTTCTTACTCAAGATTGTTTTCACTAGTTTCCATGTAAATTTTGGTATTATTTGTTCTAGTTCTGTGAAAAATGCTATTAATATTTTGATGGCGATTGCATTGAACCTTTAGGTGATCTTTGGGTAATATGGAATTTTAACAATATTCTATTCCAAGAGCATGGAATTTCCATGAGTTTGTGTCATCTTTAATTTCTTTCATTATTGTTTTATAGTTTTCCAAGTATAGGTATATCAGCACTGGGTTAGGTGTATTCCTAGATATTTAATTATTTTTGGTGCACTTATAAATAGAATTGTTTTTTTAATTTCTCCTTTTGTTACTTTGCTATTATTAGTGTATAGAAATGTTACTGATTTTTGAGTACTGATTTTATATCCTGCAACTTTAGTGAATTCACTTGAACTTTCTTGTAGTTTTTGGTGGAATCTTTTGGATTTTCTATGTATAGTATTTTGTCATCTACAATAGGACAGTATTCTTCTTTGTTAACAAGATGGATGCTTCTTTTTTCTTTTTCTTGTCTGATTGCTGTAGTTAGTATGTATAGTACTATGTTGAATAAGAGTGGTAAGAATGGACATCTTTGTCTTGTTCTTGGTTTTAGAAGATAAACTGTCATTTTATCAGCATTAAATAAGATGTTAGCCCTGGGTTTTTTATATATGAGCTTTATTATGTTCAGTTATATTCTCTCTAAACCCACTTTACTGAGAGTTGTTTATTTTTATAATGAATGAATGTTGAATTTTGTCAAATTATTTTTCTTCATCTATTGAGGTCATATATTTTTTATCCATATTCTTGATGTGGGATATCACATTGATTTGTGAATTTTGAACCATCCTTGCACTTCTGGAATAAATCTCATTTGATTGTGATGCATGACAGTTTTAATGTACTGTTGTATGCAGTCTGCTAACATTTGGTTGAGGATTTTGCACCTACATTCATCAGAGATATTGGCCTAAAATTTTCTTTGGGTGTGGTGTCTTTGTCTGGTTTTGGTATTAGGACAATGCTGGTCTTGTGGAGGGTGTTTGGAAGCTTTCCTTCCTCTGCTTCCTCCTCCTCCTCCTCTTCTTTTGGAATAGTTTAATTCATAATTTTAAGAATGTGCTGTGGAGAATATATATTAACTTTTTAAAAAATGTTTGCTAGAATTCACTTGTGAATCTGTCTGGCCTGGACTTTCATTGTTTGATAGTTTTTTGTTTTTATTTATTTATTTATTAATTTTCAGCATAACAGTATTCATTATTTTTGTACCACACCAAGTGCTCCATGCAATCCGTGCCCTCTATAATACCCACCACCTGGTACCCTGACCTCCCACCCCCACCCCTTCAAAACCCTCAGATTGTTTTTCAGAGTCTATAATCTCTCATGGTTCACCTCCCCTTCCAATTTCTCCCAATTCCCTTCTCCTCTCTAACTCCCCATGTCCTCCATGCTATTTGTTATGCTCCACAAATAAGTGAAACCATATGATAATTGACTCTCTCTGCTTGACTTATTTGATTATCATTTCAATTTAATTACTTTTAATCAGTCTGTTCATATTTTCTGTTTCTTCCTGATCCAATTTTGGAAGTTTATATGTTTCTAGGAATTTATCCATTTCTCCTAGGATGTCCAATTTGTTGGCATACAAGTTCTCACAGTACCTTCTTATAATCCTTTGTATTTTTTGTGATATCAGTTGTTACTTCTCTCTCATTTCTGATTTTATTTGGGTCCTTTCTCTTTTTTCTTTATGAGTGTGATTTATCAATTTTGTTTATCTTTTCAGATAAAGACATGTTTTATTTTGGATATCAAAGTAATTTTTAGGAGGGTCTTTCCTGCAATGATTATGAGTACAAATTTATATGTGTATGTAAAATATAATGTTAAGAAAATAACTATCTGAAAGTTAGTGTTTCAAATGAAAAATTGAAGGTTTCTAATCTCTAATAGCCAAAGCTTATAATATTAGGTTTTATTTATTTTCAGACTGGTTAGGAAAAAAATGAAATTTTATTTCTTTTACTATTATATAGGTTTTCAAAAAACTTTCAAATGGTCAGTTCAATTTCACATTCATTTGGGTAATCATCTTGTTCTAAATATAAAAGTAAAAGGCAAAGAGAAACAGCTCATATGGCAATTACTTTGTGATATTACTATGGGCAACAGGCTATTGGTTTATCACTACCATAATTTGGAGTTATTTAGCTTGTAAAATATCAATGTTTACTTCTATATGGCAGCTGAGTGGTGATGTGTAATAAAACCCTGAAATACTGCAATGTTTGCTCAGATTCCACTATTTCTGGTTTAAGAAATAAAAATTATGGCTTAGAGAGTCTGCCTTAAATAGTCACATAAACACTCTTCTCCCCAGCTCCATTCTTCCTTCCCTGGCACCCATGACAGCTGTGTTGCCTTTACAGTTGACGATTTTAAGAATGTGCCGTGGAGACAAGCAGGGGAATACAGGAGAGCATTTTCTCTGTTCAGCCTGAGCAGGTGTCTACAGTCCATGCCCAGGGAACTTCTACTCAGTGTAGGGAAATAGCTCATCAAGGGGATAATTTTGTATTAGACATTTAATAAATGTAGAGGAAAAAGCCATCTGCATGCTCTTTTTGCTGTGAAAGAGTAGCATCTGCTTTATTGATGTTTAGACATTTTAGTGGTGGCCACCCCAGTCACCAGATCTTTTTGGAGATGCCTTTCTTTCCCATTTCCTCATTGAGTTCTCTACCTCTGGCAGCTTGTGGTGATACTGAGGTGGGCTTTACTGGCCACCAGGTCTCCACTGTGTCTTATGAATCTTTTGGGTCCTCAGACACAGTGGTATAGTGGAATCCTCTTGCTGCACAGTAGCTTGCTTAGACCTGTGAAACCTGATCAGTTGAGAAGATTTCCTTCCTGCTACCACATTTCTCCCAACTGAAGATCTTCCCAAACCACCAGAATCCTGAACTGCAGCTACAGCTATATTGAAGTATTTGAACCCTTAGGTACTTTTTGACGACCAATAATTCTGCCATGTTCTTCTCACACTCTGTTTTCTTGGATGTGTTTACATTCCAGGTCTTTAATCTATGTATTTATGGTAGGTGTTTTCTGCACTAATTTACTTAGCTGATTTTGTTTTGTTTTGTTTTGATTTGCTATTCCGATCTGCTGTTCCCCATTACTTCTGTTATTTGTGAGAGGGTGCAGTTGAATTTTTAATACTTGGATATGCTTCTTAAGTTGGTGTCTTTATTTTTCTAACACTTTTAAGGAGGCTGCTATTTTATGGAATTTAGTGTTTTCTTTTTTTCTTGCATGCATAATGTTTCTCTTGTAAAATTTTCTCATAGCGAGTGACATAAATCAATATGTTCCCCAATTCATGCATATATTCTGCTATAGGTGGCTATTTGGGTCTTTTTTTTTTTTCAGTTTAGAGCTATAAATCGTGCTATGAATATTCTTGAATATTTTGTACACATATTATTGGTTATATACTGGGAGTGGAGCTAGTGGGTCAAAGAGTGTGCAGGTGTTTTGTCTTTTGTAGATATGGGTGAAATACTTAACACTTCTGTTTCACAAATTTTGTTTCACTTCATCCTGTACATGTGCAAGACTTACAGCCAGGACTGGGGGGTTTGAGCAGAGGAGTGTCATGATCTGCTTTCAAAGCTTCAGTCTGGCTCCTCTACTAAGGATGAATTGTGTGGTTATAGAAGCGGAAGCAGGATATACCCAACTTTTGTAGCAACATGGATGGGACTGGAAGAGATTATGCTGAGTGAAATAAGTCAAGCAGAGAGAGTCAATTATCATATGGTTTCACTTATTTGTGGAGCATAACAAAAAGCATGGAGGACATGGGGAGATGGAGAGGAGAAGGGAGTTGGGGGAAATTGGAAGGGGAGGTGAATCATGAGAGACTATGGACTCTGAAAAACAGTCTGAGGGGTTTGAAGCGGTGGGGGTTGGGTGGGAGGTCGGGGTACCAGGTGGTGGGTATTAGAGAGGGCACGGATTGCATGGAGCACTGGGTGTGGTGAAAAAATAATGAATACTGTTATGCTGAAAATAAATTAAAAAAAAAAGTGGAAGCAGGAAAAGCATTTAAGAGCAACAGTACTCATCCAGGCTTTGACCAGAATGGCAGCAGTGGAGATGAAGAGAAGTGGCTAGATTCTAGACACATTTTGAATATATAGTCAATAAGCCTTGAGGAGAGATTGGATATAAGGTATAAAAGAAGAGCTGAGGCTGTATCTAATGATTTTGTCTGATCAACTAACAACAATGAAGATTGAGTGTGGCATTACAGGCATCGATGTGATGGGATATTCTGTGGAGGAGATGTTAAAAGTGAGGTGCCTATTTGCTAGCAAAGGGAAATATAAGTAGCGCACTTGATATAAATCTAGTGTTCAAAGAAGTGATCCAAATAGAGACATGAATTCCATTTACAATGACTGCATTACTTTAAGAACTTATGTAATGACACCTTGAGGGTGTTATGCTGGAATCCTTTTCCTTTCACAGATCTGCTTGATGTTGTATGACCTCTTATCATGACTTCCTCAGGTTTTGAAGGATGTCTTCCTCCAGAGCTTGTACTATGGGCTCTATTTGTGTCTTCAAGAAGGCAGTTTTCATTGTATTCATGAATCTGACAGATGCTCTCAGATTTTGCTTCCTATCCTCTGTTGGATTTATTTAGACCTCCAATTATTTGCTGGTTTAGTAAAAGAAGAAATAGTCTCCTTTACTAAAAGCTTAATTAAGACCAGTTTCTCCTAGTGCATTTCCTCTTCCCTATTCTATTTGCCTATATTTGTCTGTCCTGGGATCCCACAACCTCATTGCTATCATCTACTCTGTTTCTTAAGATCTCGGTCTTTTTACTAAAGAAAGGTTTTCCTTTCCCTTTAGTTTTAATTTTCTCATTCTCTGTTCTGATAGTAAAACAAAAGCATTTTTTAAAAAAAACTAGCAAAAAGATGCCATTTCAAGCAAAGGTTTGGAAACTGTCTTTGTATTTATAAAAAAAGAAATTACAGATTCTTTTCAAAGCGAAGGACTTCATCCTTTATTATTTGTTTATTGATAAACTCATGCAGCATTTCATGGGTAAAGACAATGTTGGATCTAAGAATTCTAGAGACATGTTCAAAGATTTTATGGTTAATAAATCAAGAGCCAATCTGTAATCATATGATAGGTGTGGCCCTTAAATCACTGGAGTCCATAAGATTAGATGTTCTACTGTCCACTTACCTGGACCAGAGCATACTTAGAAAGCAGTCACAAAGATATGGAATTTGGGCAGACTTTCTAGAACTAATTTCCAAGACCTGGCTGTAAAAGCTCACAGAATAAGGTCCCTTTTTGCTAAAGTTTCAGTAGACCTGTTCTTATCCAAAGACAAGCAAGTTCAGTTCTGACTTTAGAAAAATGGCTCCTGGTGGACTGTCTGAAGCAAAACCAGAGTCACATCTGTGAAAAACAGCCTTAAGGTACAATAAAGCCTCTGTAAAAAAATAGAAGTAAAAGTGTATTACTTGTTATAAACTACCATCAAAACATATGTTCCTGGGTGCCGCGGTGTCTCAGTAAGTTAACTGTCTGCCTTCAGCTCAGGTCATGATCTCAGGGTCCTAGGATTGAACCCCACATTTTAGGGCTTCACGCTCAATGGGAGCCTGCTTCTCCCTCTCCCTCTGCTGCCCCCCCTGTTGGTACTCTCTATATCTCTCTCTCAAATAAATAAATAAATAAATAAAATCTTAAAAAAAAAAAAACCCATATGGGGTCCTTCCAGGAATCCCAATCTTTTCTTTTTCTCCCTAAATGCCAGTTCTTGTCCGTCTCTTAATTTTACTGGTAAAAATAGCAAATGTTGGAGCTTGATAGGACCCAGAAAATAGCAAAACTTACCCCACAGAAATTCTGAACTAATTGAAAGATAGAATGTGGAGTAAAAGAGTTTGAAAATGAAATATCCCTTTTATTACTGAATGTTTAGATTGACATGTGGTGCTTAGGTAAGCAGACAGACAGAATATATACTTCCTTCTTCTGAAACCCAGAAGTGGATGTATAGACATAAAGCAGTGCTAGAAAATCAGTCTTCCTAGAGGGACAGGAGTGGAAGAATAGATCATCAGGGATGCTTTGTTAAGAACCTGACTTCCAAGAGGATGAGAAAGGAAGTATTTGAGCTACAATGAGCAGTTACTTTTCCAAAGTCACCAATGAAACAAACTTTACCTATTTTGGGAGAAGTGAATGCCACAATATAGCTCAAGAGCACAACGATGTATTGAAAAAATTATTCTGCATGGCAACCTAAGAAATAACAAATAAATCTTTCCCTCCCTCTGCTGACCCCCTGGAAATGTCATTGCCTGTACAGGATTTAAATTCTAGAAAAATCACTCAGTATAGTATGGATGGTGTGCTAGAGGCATAGAGACCAATTAGGTTATTTCCCTGATCCAGATAAAAGATGATGGTGATATCCCCACCTCCTGGGGAAGTAGAAAAGAACTAGCTTGTATGTCATTCCTAGGAGGAGGAATCAATAGGATCAGACTGGATGTTAGTGGCAAAAGAAAGTAGAGATTGACCCCAGGTTTATAGCTGTATAACTAGAAATGGTAATGTCCTTTCCTGCGGAAATAGAGAAGGAATCACTATTCCTGTGTGAGAATAATAAATTCAAGTTTGCATACCAAGCTTGAGGTTCAGTGGGACACACAAAGTGAGATGACCGTGAGGATGCTAGATATAAAGATAATATGTTGTATTAGGAGAAAATGTGATATATCATAATATATATCTTTGGGATTCATGACAATCAGGATGGAAATTGCAGTTTGGGGAACTAATTAAATCAGAGAGGAAGCTGTATTTATGGAGGCGAGGGCCTAAAGAGATCTCTAAAGAAAAGGTAAGTAAAAGGTAAGTTTTCTGAAGAAAAGGCAGGGGAAAAAAGCCCGAGAAGCCGAAGGAAGAACACGGATATTAAGGGGACCACAGGAAGAAGGCCATTTAAAGAGAGGAATGCTTATGATACAGCAAATGAAATGAAGCTGGCAATATCCACTGGCTGTAGTGGAAGAGTGTTAGGGTCCCCAAGACTTTGTCAGGTACCAGGTTGGTATTATGCGGATAAGGTGATGAAAGACAGAGGTAGGAGGTTGAGTATGATGAAGGGGTAGAATAAAGACCTTTCTTTGAAGAGGATTATTGGGTACAAACTACCAGTTATAAAATAAGTCATGGAGATGAAAGTAAAAAAGCAAATAACAAATAAACCAACCCCCCTCAAAAAAAACCTTAAGAAGTAGTGACACAAAAGAGAAAGGAATATTGTATCTAGAGGTGTTTTTTTTTTTTTTTAATTCCACAATATTTTGGTTGATGAAGTTCAAATAATAGTTCAAGTAATAATAGTTGAATATAACTTTCTAAGTCTTTTTAAATACAAGTCTAATGGAAGAGGGGAATTCTGTTCTGGGGAAGAGATTTTGCTTAATTGGGATTCATGCTTAGTGTTCCATATCATCAAAATGGATTCCAAATATTCACCTGATAGTGCTGAATTATAATGAGATTTTACATGTTTTGTCTTTGAAAATGTCTTTTCACACAGATATATATTGTCAAATAGTTTTCTCAAAGGTGATCATATAATTTCCACTAAAAATATTCATCATTTGGAAGCCTGAATTTAAGAATTCTGTTATCTGCTTCTCACAATATTTTCCTTTTAGCATATTATTACAGTGCAGACCAGTCACTTCCAACTGAGGGTTAGATGAAAGCTCTGTATACTTACATGGATTTTTGGAAAAAAGTTTGATTCTAAACTTTATGATTTTAGAGCAATTTTAGGTTCACAACAAAATTGAATGGGAAGTACAAAAAGTTCCCATATAGCCCTGCTCCCCCTCATACACAGGCACTGCCTCACCTCTCACTTCATGCTGGAGTAATCGACTTGTTATAATCAACGAACCTATATTGACACAGTATTTTCACTGTAAGGCCATAATTTACATTAGGGTTCTGTTTTGTTGTTTCACGTCTTGTTGTTTTACTGCCAGGATGTCATATACTTTTTCAAGTATATATAATATGTAGCCTTCCAGAGTCTTTGGGGTTTTTTCAGTAAGTAGTATGAGTTTAAATTCCCTATATGTCTTTCCATGGCTTGATAGCTCATTTTTAGTGCTGTATAATATTCTATCATCTGGATATGCCACAGTTTGTTTATTCACTCACCTACTGAAATACATCTTGGTTGCTTCCACGTTTTGGCAATTGTGGGGGAAAAAGCTGCTATACACATCCTTGTGAAGGTTTTTGCTTGGACATGGGTTTTCAGCTCCTTTGGGTAAATACTAAAGAGTGTAATTGCAGGACCATATGGTAACATTATGTTTACTTTTGTAAGAAGTGCTAAGCAATCTTCCAAAGTGGCTGTACCATTTTGTCAGCAAATTATTACTCTTAGCAGTGAATGAGAGTCCCTGTTGTTCCATTCTTGCTTGTATTTGGTATCAGTATTTTTTATTTTGGTCATTCAAATAGGCATGTGGTAGTATTTCATTGTTTTAATTTACAAATCCTTAATGATATATAGTGTAGAATGTATTTTCATATGCTTATTTGTCATCTCTATATCTTCCATGAGACGTCTGTTTGGGTCTTTTGCCCATCTTTTCATTGGGTTAGCTTCTTGCTGTGTTTTAAGATTTCTTTGTATATTTTGGGTAACAGTCCTTTATCAGATAGGTCTTTTACAAATGTTTTCTCCCAATCTGTGGCTTGTCTTCTCATTCTCCTGACAATGTCTTTCACAGAGAAAGATGTTCTTAAATTTATTGAAGTCCTGGTTATCAATTATTTCTTTCATGAATCATGCCTTTGATATTATATCTAAAAATTCATCACCATACTTAAGTTTGTCTAGATTTTCTTCTAGGAGCTTTATGGTTTTGCATTTTAATATTTAGGTCTATGATCCATTGTGAATTAATTTTTGTGAAGTCTGTAAGGTTTTGTTTATATATATTTGCATACAGATATTCAGTTCCAACATCATTTGTTGTAAAGACTGTCTCTTCATTATACTATCTTTGCTCTTTTGTCCAAGATGAATGGACTGAATGTGGTTCTATTTCTGGGCTCTCTAGTCTCTTCTACTAGAACAGACTATTTGTCTATTCTTTCAATGATAGCATAATTTTATTACTTTAGCTTTATAGTAAATCTTGAATTTGAGTAGTTTCAGTATTCCAACTTTGTTCATTTTCAATATTGTGTTTGGAAAGAGTTTTTAAACACAGAAAATGGCTAGAGCATTTCTTTTTCTTTCTTTCTTTCTTTCTTTCTTTCTTTCTTTCTTTCTTTCTTTTCTTTAAGATTTATTTACTTATTTGACAGAAAGATCACAAGTAGGCAGAGAGGCAGACAGAGAGAGGGGGGGAAGCAGGCTCCCCACTGAGCAGAGAGCCTGATATGGGGCTTGATTCCAGGACCCTAAGATCATGGCCCAAGCCGAAGACAGAGGCTTTTAACCCACTGAGTCACCCAGGTGCCCCTAGAGCACTTCTATATAATGAGGAAATCTTGTCATTATACAGAGTAAGGTTGAATAGAGAGGGAAAAACTTTATTTAAAACCTCCAATGTCTTTTTGTCAAAATAAACACCATTATACATTTTCAGTAGTATCTGTCATCATTAATATTAGACCTAGTTATTTGAGTTTAGTGTTAGAGATTTAATATTTTTAATATTAATTCTAAGAAATTTTATAAAGGGAATATTTAATATATGTTAAAAATCATTTATGTAATCTGTTTAAGTGCTTTATATCAAATATGATCAAGTTTATTGGCAAATAAAACTAAAAATTATAAAAAATAAATTTCATTCCTGGTAATATTCTCATTATAATTCAGAACCTTCTTACTCTTTTCTTGTTATTACCAAGAGTAAATTCAGTGATCAAATTATCCATGATTTGATGTATTATACAGGACAAGAAAGAACAAAGAGGCAACCCAACAACAGTTTCCTCCTCCGTTTTGAGGAGGTGTTGGAGAGAATGCAAAAAACAACAGTTAGCATATAGAAATAAAGAATCTATAGTTTTGGGGGTGTCTAGGTGGCTCAGTGGGTTAAAGCCTCTGCTTTCGGCTCAGGTCATGATCTCAGGATCCTGGGATCGAGCCCCGTATCTCTGCTCTGCAGGGAACCTGCTTCCTCTTCTCTCTATTTCTGCCTGCCTCTCTGCCTACTTGTGATCTCTGTCTGTCAAATAAATAAATAAATAAATAATCTTAAAAAATCTATAGTTTTGTACTTTTCTTCCTATATCAGGCAGTTGTCAGTGGAAAAAGGGTAATTTCATGTCAGGGAGAATAAGAATCATTTAAAAAATAATATCTGATAAAAGAAAATTTATATAGGATATACAAAATAGGTATAAATATGCAGTACATTATTTGATTTGATATTAAATTTCATTGGTATACGGAGTGAGAATTTTTACAATGGTAATGTATACGTGTTAAAAATTGAGGTTTCAGCAAGATGGGATTGAGGGAGACAAACCATAAGAGACTCTTAATCTCAGAAAACAAACTGAGGGTTGCTGGGAGGCGGGGGTTTGGGAGAAGGGGGTGGGGTTATGGACATTGGGGGAAAGTATGTGCTATGGTGAGTGCTGTGAAGTGTGTAAACCTGGCGATTCACAGACCTGTACCCCTGAGGCTAATAATACCTTATATGTTAATAAAAAAATATAATTGAGGTTTCAGGAAATCCAAGTTGTGTAATTCTGAATATGAGGCATTCTGCTTCATCCAATCATAAGCCTGAATACACACAACACTATATGACGATAAATAAATGTCTGTGAAATTGACTAAATTGAAATTTTATAAGTATTGTCAGAAGCATAAGAGCTGGGAATAGCCAATTATGATTAATATAATAACAAAGTTATAAACTGACTCAGTGAATAACACCTTTGGAGGCAAAAAAATCATTAGTAATCTTCCATCTCTTCTTCTCCCCAAAGATAATATTTTAAAATTAAAGTAATATTAAATAATAGTTGACATTTATTTGTTAAGGAAATATAATATTTTATTTAAAAAGTAAAAGCAAAAATTCAAGTAATATACTTTTGGCTATTCTTAATAGTAATAGGAGTTAAAATGCTTTGCATCACAACCAGGAAATTTGCTAATTTCAGCTGAGGTTAATATGTCCTGCTATAGTTGGGGTTCCTGGACAGCTCAGTCAGTTAAGCATCTGACTCTTGGTTTCAGCTCAGGTTGTGAGCTCAGGGTTGTGAGATTGAACCATGTGTGGGGCTCTGCTTTGGGCACAGAAACTGCTTGAAATTCTCTGTCCCCATCTTCCTCTCCCCTCCCCAAGCTCATGCTCTGAATAAATAAATAAATAAAATCTAAAAAAAACTTATAATGTCCTGCTATAGCTATCCAAACCATGGTTGGTGTAAGGGTTTTGTTTTTTGGGGTTTATTTTAAGATTTTATTTATTTATTTGACAGACAGAGATCACAAGTAGGCAGAGAGGCAGGCAGAGAGAGAGGAAGGGAAGCAGGCTCCCTGCTGAGCAGAGAGCCTGATGCGGGGCTTGATCCCAGGACCCTGGGATCATGATCTGAGCTGAAGGCAGAGGCTTAACTCACTGAGCCACCCAGGCACCCTGTTGTGTTTTTAATGAGTTCTGAATCCAGACAAGTTGCTAATATTGCAGCATGAAAATATTAAAAAATCAACATACCTGTGTGAAGAGATACGAGGAAGCTCATGAACTCTTAGTGTGTGATTACCATGAGTCAAGCACTGTGCTATATATTCTTATATGGCACCTATGTTATCTCATTTAATTCTTGTGGATTATGTTTAACATTAACATAGTTTACCCTCATTTTATAGATGAGTAAACTGAGGTTCAGATAATTTAACTATCAGTGTCATTCGCTAGATAATTGTACCCAACTCTACTGATTTAAAACCTAGTAAATATACTTTCCGTTTCACTGTGGCTAATTTAAGCATGTTAATTACTTTGTAGGAAATGACCCCCCACTTACCGTCACACCCAGAGTCAATGGAAAAGCTAACAGAGAGTTCATCATTTTCTTTTTGAAGTCTTTTGTACCTGTAATATGGAGGGTCAACTTCTAAAAATGGATTAGGGTTCTTTGGGAAACAGAAAACTTTAGAGCGTTTTTTACACAAGCTAAAAGTGTTGGCTTCATGCAGCTTTAGAAAAATGTTTATTTACTTTGGCCTTAAATACAGTTAGGTTTTCCACTGTGCTTAATTTCTCCTGAAGGTAGGTAATGTTATGTTGCTGAAAAATGAACAGTTTTGCTCCTGCAAGTAGAATTTTAAAGACTTTCATAGAGAACAGATATTTTTCTCCTGAACTGTACCACAGGAAAATGGATGAAAAGATATTTTCTGTGATGGGAAGCCAAAGGTAATTCTGGAGAGAAAATACCTTTAAAGATACTACACAGTGAAGAGATTTATTTTTAAGTGAATTTGGAGAGTTAAGAAGAAAAATAGGCATGACATTTACTACATGCATTAAAGAATTAGAACTTTTATGGTTAGTTTAAATCAGTCTCAATTCAATGGATTCTCATGCTATGTATTTCTTCTCTATTTTCCCTTAAATATCTATCTCTAAAACAGTGGTTATTGGGATATAGTTGATAGACAATAAGCTAAGAAGAAAGTTTTAGAAACAAAAGAAATTCTTAGAGTTAATAAAACTTATAATTTCTTCTTAAATGACTTCCTGGCCAGTTAAAACTGGGGTATAATCTCACTGACAGTAACACTATAACAGGATAAAAGATAACAAAAGTGTGACCAGTGATGAAAGCTTTGGAAAATGCAGGAACATGGAGAGCAATATATGTGGTGATTGATTCAGAAGGATGGAGTATGAGGTGCTTTATCTACTCACCTTGTGATAACGTGGCTTCCCACATAGTATGTGTCAACCATCACAACTGTTCCATCTGCCTGGAAGTTCCGTTTCTCACTGTGATGGAGTAAGTTTACATTTCAGTTCATATACTTACTTCCTTGAACACTGTCAACATCCTTGACGTTGGTTAAGTTTAGAGTACTGACAATATTGTCTTTATCTGTGTGAGAAGTTGACAGCTATAACCTAGACCTTTGTAAATTCACCAGGGTAATCTCTAGATCCTGACTAGACAGTCAGCTCCCCTCTCTGATGAACATTCCTTCAGCATCAGTAGGTAGGCATATCATCATTCAGTAGATGAACACTTTTTCTTCTGGGAAGTTTTATACTGTGTGATCTAAAAAAAATCAATATCACTGGTTTCCAGTATATTCTCTTAAAAGCCAATATTGTGAGTCTTTTAAGAATCTTCTTTCCTCTGTCCTCAGGGTAATCACTGTGCTTGGCAAGCAATAAGTGTTGTTGGACAAATCTTCCTGGAATTAATAAGTAAGTGCATGAATAAAAGACATAATTTAAACACTAAAAAATAACTAGGTAAGAAAGGAGAAAAACTGCTAACTCCAAAACCAAAGATGCATTAACCTACTTATTGCATGCAATGATACACACGTTACCTACTTACTAGCTTTCAATCATGATGATAATATAATCTTAAATAAACTCTGATAATCATTACAATTAAAATCTAGTTTTAGTACCATCTCTCATTTCAGTTAGGCTGAGAAAGCTGGGTTATAGACTTGTTGAAAGTGAAAAGTAAGAGGAAGAAGTTTGTAGAGTTTTGGATCCAAGCAATACCATATAAGAATTTAAAGTGTTTCATTATTTTTTTTTTTTTGTAGTTAGTACAACTAGTATTTATTTTTTTTTTAATTTTTTTATTTTTTATAAACATATATTTTTATCCCCAGGGGTACAGGTCTGTGAATCACCAGGTTTACACACTTCACAGCACTCACCAAATCACATGCCCTCCCCAATGTCCATAATCCCAACCCCTTCTCCCAAACCCCCTCCCCCCGGCAACCCTCAGTTTGTTTTGTGAGATTAAGAGTCACTTATGGTTTGTCTCCCTCCCAATCCCATCTTGTTTCATTTATTCTTCTTCTACCCACTTAAGCCTCCATGTTGCATCACCACTTCCTCATATCAGGGAGATCATATGATAGTTCTCTTTCTCTGCTTGACTTATTTCGCTAAGCATGATACGCTCTAGTTCCATCCATGTTGTTGCAAATGGCAAGATTTCATTTCTTTTGATGGCTGCATAGTATTCCATTGTGTATATATACCACATCTTCTTGATCCATTCATCTGTTGATGGACATCTAGGTTCTTTCCATAGTTTGGCTATTGTGGACATTGCTGCTATAAACATTCGGGTGCATGTGCCCCTTTGGATCACTACATTTGTATCTTTAGGGTAAATACCCAATAGTGCAATTGCTGGGTCATAGGGCAGTTCTATTTTCAACATTTTGAGGAACCTCCATGCCGTTTTCCAGAGTGGCTGCACCAGCTTGCATTCCCACCAACAGTGTAGGAGGGTTCCCCTTTCTCCGCATCCTCGCCAGCATCTGTCATTTCCTGACTTGTTGATTTTAGCCATTCTGACTGGTGTGAGGTGATATCTCATTGTGGTTTTGATTTGTATTTCCCTGATGCCGAGTGATATGGAGCACTTTTTCATGTGTCTGTTCGCCATCTGGATGTCTTCTTTGCAGAAATGTCTGTTCATGTCCTCTGCCCATTTCTTGATTGGATTATTTGTTCTTTGGGTGTTGAGTTTGCTAAGTTCTTTATAGATTCTGGACACTAGTCCTTTATCTGATATGTCGTTTGCAAATATCTTCTCCCATTCTGTCAGTTGTCTTTTGATTTTGTTAACTGTTTCCTTTGCTGTGCAAAAGCTTTTGATCTTGATGAAATCCCAAGCCCAGCAGGAGAAGAGAAATCATAAAGATCAGAGCAGAAATCAATGAAATAGAAACCAAAAAAACAATAGAACAAATCAACGAAACTAGGAGCTGGTTCTTTGAAAGAATTAATAAAATTGATAAACCCCTGGCCCGACTTATCAAAAAGAAAAGAGAAAGGACCCAAATAAATAAAATCATGAATGAAAGAGGAGAGATCACAACTAACACCAAAGAAATACAAACTATTATAAGAACATACTATGAGCAACTCTATGGCAATAAATTTGACAATCTAGAAGAAATGGATGCATTCCTAGAAACATATAAACTACCACAACTGAACCAGGAAGAAATAGAAAGCCTGAACAGACCCATAACCAGTAAGGAGATTGAAACAGTCATTAAAAATCTCCAAACAAACAAAAGCCCAGGGCCAGACGGCTTCCCGGGGGAATTCTACCAAACATTTAAAGAAGAACTAATTCCTATTCTCCTGAAACTGTTCCAAAAAATAGAAATGGAAGGAAAACTTCCAAACTCATTTTATGAGGCCAGCATCACCTTGATCCCAAAACCAGACAAGGATCCCACCAAAAAAGAGAGCTATAGACCGATATCCTTGATGAACACAGATGCGAAAATACTCAACAAAATACTAGCCAATAGGATTCAACAGTACATTAAAAAGATTATTCACCACGACCAAGTGGGATTTATTCCAGGGCTGCAAGGTTGGTTCAACATCCGCAAATCAGTCAATGTGATACAACACATCAATAAAAGAAAGAACAAGAACCATATGATACTCTCAATAGATGCTGAAAAAGCATTTGACAAAGTACAACATCCCTTCCTGATCAAAACTCTTCAAAGTGTAGGGATAGAGGGCACATACCTCAATATCATCAAAGCCATCTATGAAAAACCCACCGCAAATATCATTCTCAATGGAGAAAAACTGAAAGCTTTTCCGCTAAGGTCAGGAACACGGCAGGGATGTCCATTATCACCACTGCTATTCAACATAGTACTAGAGGTCCTAGCCTCAGCAATCAGACAACAAAAGGAAATTAAAGGCATCCAAATCAGCAAAGAAGAAGTCAAATTATCACTCTTCGCAGATGATATGATACTATATGTGGAAAACCCAAAAGACTCCACTCCAAAACTGCTAGAACTTATACAGGAATTCAGTAAAGTGTCAGGATATAAAATCAATGCACAGAAATCAGTTGCATTTCTCTACACCAACAGCAAGACAGAAGAAAGAGATATTAAGGAGTCAATCCCATTTACAATTGCATCCAAAACCATAAGATACCTAGGAATAAACCTAACCAAAGAGACACAGAATCTATACTCAGAAAACTATAAAGTACTCATGAAAGAAATTGAGGAAGACACAAAGAAATGGAAAAATGTGCCATGCTCCTGGATTGGAAGAATAAATATTGTGAAAATGTCTATGCTACCTAAAGCAATCTACACATTTAATGCAATTCCTATCAAAGTACCATCCATCTTTTTCAAAGAAATGGAACAAATAATGCTAAAATTTATATGGAACCAGAAAAGACCTCGAATAGCCAAAGGGATATTGAAAAAGAAAGCCAACGTTGGTGGCATCACAATTCCGGACTTCAAGCTCTATTACAAAGCTGTCATCATCAAGACAGCATGGTACTGGCACAAAAACAGACACATAGATCAATGGAACAGAATAGAGAGCCCAGAAATAGACCCTCAAATCTATGGTCAACTAATCTTCGACAAAGCAGGAAAGAATGTCCAATGGAAAAAAGACAGCCTTTTCAATAAATGGTGCTGGGAAAATTGGACAGCCACATGCAGAAAAATGAAATTGGACCATTTCCTTACACCACACACAAAAATAGACTCAAAATGGATGAAGGACCTCAATGTACGAAAGGAATCCATCAAAATCCTTGAGGAGAACACGGGCAGCAACCTCTTCGACCTCTGCCGCAGCAACATCTTCCTAGGAATAACGCAAAAGGCAAGGGAAGCAAGGGAAAAAAGTGTTTCATTATTTTTTTAAGATTTTTTAAATTTTTATTTACTTGACAGACAGAGATCACAAGAGAGGCAGGCAGAAAGAGAGAGAAGAGGAAGCATGCTCCCCGCTGAGCAGAGAGCCAGATGTGGGGCTTGATCCTAAATCCCTGGGATCATGACCTGAGCCTAAGGCAGAGGCTTAACCCCCTGAGCCACCCAGGCACCCCATTGTTCTATCATTTTAAAAGGCAAGGCTTGTTAAAACAGTTTTTGGTTCTTCCTGCTTCCTTGAAATTAATTTTCTTTCTCACTAATTCTTTCTTTGGGAAAGAAAAGAACAATACAATGTGTTCAAGAAGAGGAATAGCAATTTAAGGCATTTGTGTGCATGAAATTGGGATGTTCCAGTTAAACACATTTGAGACTGATTTCTACTTGAAACTATTATTTGAGGAAAAAGCAGACTGATTAATATGTGAATTAGTAGGTGAGCAATGACAGCATTTACTGTCTAAATAACATACGTTTTATAGAGATTTAGAACTAAGTCTTGTTCTAAAGACAAAAAAGGAGCAATGTTTAGTTCTTTTTTAGATACTCCTATTTAGGGGTGCCTGGGTGACTCAGGGAATTAAGACTCTACCTTGGGCTCAGGTCATGATCTCAGGGTCCTGGGGTTGAACCCTACATAGGGCTCTCTGCTCAGCAGGGAGCCTGCTGCTTCTTCTCTCTGCCTGCCTCTCTGCCTACTTGTGATCTCTGTCTGTCAAGTAAATAAAATCTTTTAAATACTCCTATTTAAATATTTTGTAGGAAATTAATGAATTTCCAACCAGTCACTTTACTTTAAATTCCTAAAATTTTGTTGCATTATGACGCCCTAGGAGACTAATATTGATCTAAGAGCTTTTACCAAGAGTTGTGCCAGAAAGCTCTCAGTAAAAATGGATTCTAGAGGTAGATGACTTTCTAAAACTACAAATACATATAACAACAACACAGCGGGACAATATCACATTCTGCAGACTGCCCAGATGGTTCAGTCCCATTAGAATTAGATTGTGATAGAAAACTGTAGAATTAACATAGTCCTGGGGCTAGCCCATGAATATGAATGTTTGTTTAGCCATGTTGATGAAAACTACATTTGAGCCTCCTTTTTGATGAGTTTAGAAAAGAATGCATTTAACCAGATCAATAATTGAGTACTACATCCCTGAATGTATGCAAATAAACACTAATAAATGGACTATAACCACCACAGCAGCTACAGTTTGAGGTATGACTTGGTTAATTTTGCAGTAATCCATTATCATTTCCATGATGCTTTTTTTTTTTTTTTTTCTTACCATAAGCCAGTAAAGTAAAATAGCTCTTATTTTACAAAGTAAGGAACCGGTGTGAGGGTTCTGGAGAATATTAACTATGACCATTCCAATTATACTTTAGAGAACTGAGCCCTTGATGTGTCCATCGACCTAGTGGAACCACTCTGAGACAAACCTGGGTCAGGATGCCCCTGACCCCATATTGTCACATGCTTTATGTTTCTGGGAATCAGCATCATGAGCATTGTGTCCAACAGTCCTGTACTTTCATGACAGACCATAGATCTCTTCAGGGAAGGACTATAGGAATCAGTACTTTATACATGATAGTAGTTTTTACCAACTCTTCCATGGGTAACTGGCCTTTCCTCCAATCTTTGGATTTTCTCTCAGACCTGATTCAGATCTGGAAAGTAAGCAAAAGGCTTTCTGTAGGGCAACAAACCTCTTTCTTTTAGACATATTTATTAAGCAGTATTCTTACTGGATGTTCATCTACCTTGCTATTGTGAACACCTTGCTCTATTAGCTATCTCCATAAGTCCAATAGATCAGCACCCAACTGCCATTCTTCTTGCCCAATATGCTTATCCTGTTTCTGACAAGATCCTAGGTGCCTTGGGAGCCTGGTTTTTGAAAAATACATTGCAAATCATTAACTTTGACCTAAAGGGGATATCCACCTCTGAGCTTTGCAGTGATGTCAGAGTTCCCTCAACAATGCATTCCTTATTGTCCTGATAAATGAACTAATTCCCCTGAAGAACACAGTAATCTGGCGAATTTCTGGAGCTAGAGTCCATTCATTCTAGTCTGCCCACTTCTGAGACATTTGATCCCTTCCCATGGTCTGTGACAGCTGTTCTGGTATCTTTACTTCTCCAAGATCCTAAGGATCATTTTTTCAGAGCATGAGATCTGTGCCTGATGTTCAGACTCAGTAGCTTCTTTGCTGCCCAGTTATTTTCCTGGCATTAGAGGCCTGATACTTTCTTATTAGGGTAAATCAGATATTTGACCCTAATTATGATTCTGATTGCTAGAGGGGGAGACAAGCACACCTCTGAGGGGCAAACATTCATTACAAGGCACTTGCATAATTTGAAGACTGCAGATTTTTCAAGCAGAGTAAATGGGGTGGGAGCTCTGCCTTTCCGCAGGGGGAAATGGACCACTCTTGCAGGCTTTGAGGGTTAGAAGAAATCTGAGGATTGATCTTTCTCAAATGTATCTACCCTGATAGGCTCATTCTAAGTCTCTGGGTCCTATTCATTCTATATCAGGGCTCTGACTTTGGCTTTAAGAGTCTTGCCTGGGCTAAGAATTTAAGCATTTTTTAAGGTTCTTCTACCATTATGTTCTGGTCTTGACCTCTTCAGCTCTACCTACCCTCTAACTACAGGAGACGAATGTCTCCTTAAATACTCCTGAGATATTCATCTCAATCTCATACTTTATTTTTTTGATTACTAAGTTTGGGTATCATTTTCTGTCTTTAATGAATAATAACAGTCAATAGCTCTCTAAATCAATAATCCTTAGAGTTCGCCTTTCTCCCCAACAGCATGTCAGAAACTATAAATAATCTTCTCACCAGAAATAGGGTCTTAGGGAATGGTCTCCCTCTAGAATCCATTTTTACTGAAAGCTTTCTGGCATCACTATTGGTATGAACTTATATAACATTTAGAGATGTAAGAAAATAAACGGTAGTTCTATTTTTTAGAAAATAGCTTATTCCTGCTAGAATTTTTTTTAAGTTTAAATTCACTCAGTTTACCAGTTTTCCCATTTTTTTGCTCTCTTTCTCTGCATATACATACATACACACATACACACACCCCTTACTATTTTTGGTTAAATCTTTTGAACTTGAATTGTTGACATCATGATAGTTAATCTTTAGTATTTATCTACAAATAATCTAGCAATCTTCTAAGTTAAACTTATTATTACTAACACAAAAATATCAGAACATATACAGTTCATACAGATCACAAATCTCAATTTTACAAGACATTGATTTTGGGGGTATTTAATCATCCATCATACATTCATTTGTTTGTTTTAGGTAATAAGATCCATGAGCTCTAACCGAAGTTCCTACACAGACTTTGGCTGTTTTACATCCTTAGTTTCTTTTATATATAACAGTAGAAAGGCCCCAATCTATTTTTTAAATTTTGATGTGTTTTTTGTAGTATTGTTTTAAAGGATCCCGGCCAGTTCTGTTGTAAAATGTGCCAAATTCCGGATTGGTTTGATAACCCTCATGACAGTATTAAGTCCTGACATTTTAAGCAAGACTATACTACATTAGTGGCATGTATTTCTTACAAATCACATCAAGAGGTGTAAAATGTCACATTGTTGTGCACTAGTCATGCTAAGATTGATTGTGCTTAAGTGGAAGAAAGTATAATTTATAAATTTTCAATTATCTTGTATTATTTAATCATAGCAAATAGCATTTTTCAAAGAGTGCTAATATAGAATATATTGTTGAGTTTCTCTACTTCATTAAGAAGCATATAAATTTAAAACTCATTCAAATTTTGAATCTGAATATTAGCTGTTACAGCTTTTCTGCATCAAATCAATTATTTCTTTTTTGTGCATAAGTTATTTTCCTGAGGAGCATAGAAAGATGACTTTCAGTGAAAACTGTACATAAAATAGATTAGTTGCAAAATTTTATTTTTTATTTTTTAAATTAAAAAAAATTATTTGATAGAACAATCAGGAAGAGCAGAGGAGGGAGAAGGAGAAGACTCCCCGCTGAGCAGGAAACCCTAAAATGTGGGGTCCATCCCCAGATGATGGGATCATGACCTGAGCTGAAAGTAGACACTTAACTGACTGAGCTATCCAGGCACCCCCAAAACCTTATTTTTAATGATAAAATGATAAATCAATCTCATAAGAATGAATAAGAGAGTGTGCTTATCACTTATAGTTAGTGCCATAAAACTTATTTTTTAAAATTTAATGTATCATAATTTTAAATGAGCATGAATCATTTAAGCAGGAGAAGAAACAGGAGGAAATGATTATGTTAAAATTTTTTAATGAATAATCACCACTATATTTGAAAGCAGCCTAAGATTCTGCATGTTTTGATAAATTATCATGGAAACTTTCTGTCAGTAATAGATTAACAATGAAATACTGTTATCTACTTCTGTTGCAAACCTACCCTTCCTTACTCTTACTGCATGTGCCTGAAGTACAAGTATTTATTAGTAACTAAAGCACTCTATTGAAATGTAATTCTATGATCAGAAAAGATAGACTGGCAGGGATATGTTGGCATTAGGATTAGCTGAAGGGTAGAGAGAGCTGATTTTATTATTATGAACTCTCTGAGTCATGGTTTGGTGATAATATTTTTATCAGTTCTTCCTTCTGGAGATGGTACTATAAAAAGAATTCATTGCCTGTCTGCTTCTTTCTATTTATTGATTCTGTAACTATGGACTCAATAGCTACCAGGTGCTGCGTTGTGGTTGAACAGGCATGAAGAAGACATTCCCTGTGAAGCTTACGTTTTCATGAGAGAGACAAACGATAAACTGATTTATGTAAAAAAATGGCAGATAGGGACAATTACATTAAATGCTAAGGATAAAGAATGATTAAAAATAAAAGGGCCTTTTGTACAGAGTGATCAGGGAAAACACCTCTGTTGACATTTTGGCAGAGACTGTTGGAGTGAGAGGGAACCATGAGTTGATTTGGGGGAAGAGAATTTAAGACACATGGAAGAACAAGCATAAAGGCCTTGAAAAAGGAGAGATTGGTGCATTCGTGAGATTGGTGCATTCATAGAAAACTGAGGAGGCCAAGGGTGCTAGAGCAGAATGAATAAGGACAAAATGAAGGGATATGTGATAAAGGAAGGTTAATAAAAGAACCGGGATTTTTATCGGGGTGTAAAGGAAAAAGCCCTTAGCAGTAGCACCCCCCCACCCCAAGAAGGTAGAGTTGGCAATGTCTGTAAAAGTTGTGGGCGGTCACAACTGAGGGTTTGGTAATGACATTAGTGAGTAGAGGTAAGAAATGATGTCAAATATCCTACAATGCTCAGGATAGCTGTCAAGAACAAAGAATCTTCCTTTCCAGAATGGCAATAGTGCTGAAGTAGAGAAACACTGAGGATCACAGGACAAAGGGATCTTTCGGGTTACTCTGTAGAAATGGAGGTAGAACTACAGGAATAAAAGTAGAGTGGCCAGATAGGAGATTATTGCACAATAGTGACTTGGACTATAAGCAGTAATAGGAAAAAGTAACAAAGGAGCAATGCCATCAGATAGTGATTTAAATATATGATCAACGGGGCTGGCTGGGTGGCTCAGTCGGTTGAGCAATGACTCTTGGTTTTGGCTCAGGTTGTGATCTCATGGTCCTGAGATCAAGCCCTGGATTGGGCTCCACACTCAGCAGGGATTTTGTGGGGGGCTCTCCTTCCCGCTTGCTTCTCCCCTGCTTCTGTGCATGCACACATATGTGTGTGTGTGTATACACTCACACACACACACACCCTCTATTTCTCTCTCTCTCCTTCCCCCTTTCTTCCCCCCCTCTTTGAAATAAATCTTTTTTTTTTTATTTTATTTATTTATTTGACAGAGAGAAATCACAAGTAGATGGAGAGGCAGGCAGAGAGAGAGAGAAAGAGGGAAGCAGGCTCCCTGCTGAGCAGAGAGCCCGATGCGGGACTCGATCCCAGGACCCTGAGATCATGACCTGAGCCGAAGGCAGCGGCTTAACCCACTGAGCCACCCAGGCGCCCCTGAAATAAATCTTTAAAAAAATAAAATATATGATCAAACAACTACAAATCAAAGGAATGGAAATTTTAATAATGAGATGTTATTTTTCATTGACAATGTTGGGGCTGATTCCACGTTAAAAACCTGCTAAACCCTTAGGGCTTACCTGGGCCTACTTAGCCATAGTGACTTCATGTTGCCTAGGTAGTCATTTTGTTGTTTAATAAATGCCTCAGGAGTTACTAGTATCAGTTCCGGATAACCTTTACTAAAACACACAGGTAGGGGACATCCAGTCAGCCAAAGCCACATATGTAGATGTCTGCAATTGTGCCCTATAAAACTAGGTTGTAAGACCAAGCGGTGGTCGCTCTCTTCGGAGGTGACCCTGGCCGGTCAGTCTGACTTCTAATGCTTGGCATAGAATAAAACTATACATAACTTTCACTTTGTCTCAGCCTTGTTCCCCTGGCCGGTCAGTCTAACTTCTAATGCTTGGCATAGAATAAGGCTTTGCATAACTTTCACTTTGTCTTGGTCTCATTCCTTTGAAAATGGACCCAACAACAATACTGAAGGTAAGTGTTAAATTGTCCCAGGCTGTTCTGTGCACCCTAGCTATCCAGAAAAAGTCAATCTCCACCCACTCGTACAAAGCCCCATGGAAAAATGTCCTGATCAGTCCAAGGAAATGGACACTAGTCCAACATGCCAGGGCAAAGACTGGTATTTACACAGCCACAGAGGCAAATCCTGTCAGAATCTTGATCTGGTAGCTACATGTCATGCAAAGCTTTGACCCCAAACGTATGGATACATTAGAAAGAGGCAGGGTGGTACTGGTGTTAAGCTGCTGACATATATTGCTATTACAACCTAGTCCCTGATCCCACCAGAGGAGGGGTTAATGCTTCTATTTTACTATTTAAAACAGCTTCTGACATATATTGCTACTACAACCTAGTCCCTGATCCCACCAGAGGAGGGGTTAATGCTTCTATTTTACTATTTAAAATGTACTTTATAATATAATTAATCCCTTATTCTTTCTTTTGAATTTTTGCTTACAAAATTATAGTAGATAGTCAATAGAGATTAAAGGCTTCAAGATATAAAGCAAACATTATATTGATTAGGCTGGACTAAGGATTAATCTGAAGATTTTTGACAATGATATAATTCCTTATCATTCCCTAAATCTGATGGGGTAGCAACCTTAACTTCATTTTACTAATCAGTTAATAAAGGCTATATATTGATGCCATGGTTTTTTTTTTATTTTACTATTATTATTTTTTTTAAGATTTTATTTCTTTGGGGCACCTGAGTGGCTCAGTGGGTTAAGCCTCTGCCTTCGGCTCAGGGCATGATCTCAGGGTCCTGGGATTGAGCCCCACATTGGGCTCTCTGCTCAGCAGGGAGCCTTCTTTTTCCTATCTCTGTCTCTTCCTACCAACTTGTGATTTCTCTCTCTGTGTCAAATAAAGAAATAAAATCTTAAAAAAAAAAAGATTTTATTAAAATCTTTAAAAAAAAAAGATTTTATTTCTTTATTTGGCAGAGAGAGAGACACAGTAAGAGGGGAAACAGAAGCAGGGGGAATGGGAGAGGGAGAAGCAGACCTTCTGCCTAGCAGGAAGCCCAATACGGAGCTCGATCCTGGGATCATGACCTAAGCCGAAGGCGGTCACCCAACCACCTGAACCACCCAGGTGCCCTGATGCAAGGGTTTTAAATAAAGAGAAAGAAATTAACAGCACACTGCAATCAGGATAAATTCTTGAATCCATGGATACACCCTTGCCCGGTGAAGATGATTTAGAACACAGAAGACTAGTAATCAAGCAACACACGACAGTGAAGATCAGGAAACTTTGAACAGGGCTGATATTCCTTAGCCTCACCTGATAAAGTCCATACTAACTAGTCAGAAGGGCTAGGAAGTTACCACGTGGCAATTTTGGTTTGTATGCTATTTTACTCTATTGCCTCCCTCTGTGTTCATGGTTATGTAACCTATTGTAGAAGTCAAGGAATGTTTTAACCAGGGATCTCTACATTATAGAGCCTTCAGCTAGGATGAAAGCACTATGTTTTCTTTTGGACTTCGCAAGCCCAAGCCAGCAAAGTGGGAGAGGTGAAAGTGAGGCAAAGAAAAATGATAAGTGTTAGGAAGTTATACTTAAACTTGCTGGCTGCCACCCCACCATGAGCCACTAAGCGACACAGCGTATTTTGGGGAGGTACTTATGCTTAACTTGGGAGATTTTTCTCAGTGCCTGGAAAAACCATGGAAGAGAGGGGAGGGAATTAATTTGTCTAGCTCCCTCCATTCTCCCACTTCCCATTGGTCAGCAACTACCTTCAACGTCTGGGTTTCATTTCATTATTTGGTTCCCTTTGTGGTTATCTGGAATACCATATTTCAACCCCTGTCATATGGTATTTCACTGAAACTCAGAAGTGGTGACAAGAATCAGAAACTCTAGGCATGTGGCTGGTCGGCCTAATTGTTTCAAAGGGAAAAGCTCCATAGTACCCCTCCCCCAGCGCTCCTAGGGTAGGTGATTGGTTGGTCACAGGCCGCAGAGGTCCTAAGAATGAGATGGTTGGGTATGGAAGAAACAGAGGAAGAGACAAGCGGCTCAGGGTTTAGGGAATCTGAGGAGGTACATGAGTCTTCTGCAAAGTCCTAATTTAAAAAAAAAAAAAAAAAAAAAACATAAAACACTGCAGTTTGGCTAACTTGGGGAGAGTTAATTGCTAAAGTTGTTTATTTGAAAAGCTTATCCCACAGAGGGGTGGGTGAGTTGTACAGGAGCTGTAGGCAATAGTATAACAGCACATAGTCGTGTAGAACAGTAGCAGGGAACCTGCCACTACCCCAAGGCCCAAAGGGGAACAGGGGAGGGAGCTACTACTAGGAGCTGGAAGAAGAGAACCTTAGAGCAAGAACACCTTGAGAAGAGAAAGGCTCTGATCAAAGGACATGGGCAGCCCTTGGCAACCCCACAGAGAGGGAACCAAATAAACCGACCTCATAACCTTTTTTCTTTTCATTGTCCTGCTGGAGCTCCCCATGGGCTGAATACAAGAAAGAGCCAGGAGCCTTTCGATGCTAATCAAAAGAGCTTTTCCTCTCCAGGGCCCAGACCAGGGCAGAAGAGTGAGTGGATCGGAAGGGACAAAGAACAGCTCTGGCACACCATTTAATAAATGGAATTTGTTATTTTGTAACAGGAAACTATTTAGTTTTCCAAGTAAAAGAATCTCTTCACGTTTTTCTATAATGTACTCTGCCTCCTGCTTTTAAACAAGTCTTACCTACTAATCCAGTGGTTTTTAAATTTTAGTAAACATCAGAATCACCTGGAGGGTTTCTTACAGCACAGACTGTAGTCCATTGACCAGAAGCCCAGTTCCCGACTGAGTAGCTCTGAGACTGGCTCAAGACTTTACAAGTCTAACAAGACCCAGGGGATCCCATCGCTGCTGGTCTGGGACCACACTTTGAGAACCACTGCACTTGACGATCACAAAAGCAAGACTCAAATGCAAGCATTGTCTGAAGCAAGTGCTCAGGCATCCCTTCGTCTTTTCACCATTTCTTGCCCAGCAATCTGTTGCTCGCCAAACCTGCTGCTCTTTCTCTCTCACCCCTGCCCATCTACAAAGTTCTGATCCTTAGTTATTTTTGTTTGAGATAGTTATAAATTCATGACTTTAATGAATGCACTGACTTTAATCATCTTTGCCTTCTGCCCTTTCTAAACTAGCCTCTTTAACCATTCCCCTGCCTCTGGATTCTCACTCTCCTACACTGTTTCTGGTTTAGCTCCACTGGCAAGGCTTTCCATCTCCTATTCTTTTTTTTTTTTTTTAAAGATTTTATTGGAGAGAGAGAGAGCACATGCACAAGCAGGGGGAGAGGCCAAGGAAGAGGAAGAAACAGACCCATGCCAAGCAGGGAGCCCTAGTCTGGGCTTGATCCCAGGACTGCAGAATCATGACCTGAGCACAAGACAGACAATTCACCAACGGAGCCACCCAGGCACCCTGTCCATCTCCTATTCTTGCTGTTATAGCTCCCCTTGCCTCTGATCTTTGGAAGGATTCCAGTTCCCAGACTTTCAAAACCCCATTTTTGTTCATTCTAGAGTTTCCAGACATTCCACAGTGTCGTCCCCACCGCTGGGACAGGTAGCTGTGAAACAATCAACCCCTGGGACTCTGACCCCAATCAACAAATACGATCACAATTCTAGTACCCAGAATGAGAAGACAAAAATGTAATATATTCTACAATATAATAGAGAGGGAAATGATATTTTTCTCTAAGTCTCTTAAATACACAGTATTTAAACAGTTTTGTTTGCTTACTTTTTGGGGTAGATTAAGCTGGAAGCAGTATGCAGGATGGATGGGAAAGTGAAGAGCCAAAAGAGCTCTTTAGAGATTTAGAAAGAGAAATGTATTCTGGCAAGCACATTTAACATATGTTTAGTTTGTGTGATGACATACTCTTTGGAATCAGGAGAACAAACGTAGAAAAAGCCATTACTTGGTATACTAAGATTAAGTTTTCCAGTAGAAGAGATTTTAGGCTATATAACAGTCTTGTTGATGGCTAATATTTGGACTCCCCTCTCAGTAAGTAGTTTTAAGGCTCCCATTCTGCTTTCCTTCCCAGAGCTCTAAGATCATACACAACCTCTGTAACTGTGCATATCCTTCCCCCCCTGCTCTTATCTATATGCGGTTGGTCCTTGCATCCTGGACATGATAGTGGAGTTCATTTATTTTTTCTTAGTGAAACCACAGCCATTCTGATTAAATCATGTTGTTAAGCTTCCCGTGGCATATTACAAAGTAATGATGACATTCCTAGTGATGCTGGAATGAGTTCTGAGAGTAAAATTAGCATCTTGTCCTCATTGCCAAAATTATAGCCTCCTGAGAAAGAAAACATACCTTGAATTTTGTGTTTAAGTTCTCGGACACCTAACACAAAAATATCTGAATTAAATATATAATAGTGCCATTTGACTCCCTGTTGGTTAAAAGGCTGTATTCCTCGTTTTGTGTACTTAAATCTCTAATTTGGCATTGGTGTTGATTTATTTTTAACTGTGGTTCCCTAGGATTAACTTTATCTTTCATTTTGGGAGATATAAGGAATTCCTTCTGTTGAATAAAACTCCAAGATTTTCCAACAAGAATTCTGGGAAGATAATGACATCAAACACAGCATGAAAGAAGTTCTTTCTCCAAGTGTCGTGTCCTGATTTGTACATGGTGGGTCACAACCTAACCCACTCAGTTTCTCAACTGAAAGCCTGAGCTAGAAATTCATGGAGGGTATAATATTTCTTCAATCTTAAACTTAATACTTTGGCAAAACTAGAACATCTTCTAACTTTAGCTTACACATATCAAATAAATTGTTTATATCCTACTTTTCCTGAGGTGCTCTACCCTTCAAAACCACTCACACACTTTCTCCCTTTCAAAATGCTGCCTAATCCCAGACATTAAATATGTTTGGCCATACTGAAAATTCATAATGTTCAGCTGGGTTCCCTGATCATTGAGTTCCCGTGTTTTTCCCTATTTCAAAGAAATAGCAGAAGAGCAAAGTTTTTTTCAAAACTTTTGTTTCAAGATGTTTATATTAAGCTAGCAAATTTTTTGATATTTGCTTTCCACAATGAGGTGACTGAGCTCTTTTGAGGAAACATAATTCAAGCAAGTTTCATGGTTGATTAAAGAACATAAAGTAAATGAAGTAAAACTGCTTATGAAGAGAAATGTTTTTCCTGAATAAAGGATTTGGGAAAGCACATTAGAAAATGAGAGTAAGAAGTGAGTAAAAAGTTCTCTATCCCAAATTACTCTATTTCCCAGATTTCATTCCCCCATTGGCTTCTAGGTGGGTTGGCTAATGGGAAGCACTGGCCAAGGACTATAAAGTAGCAAGGGAGAAGTAGCCAGAATATTTATCTTTTCTTTCTGTACCAACTGACTGTTTTTCTTGGTTTCAATCCAGTTTCCCACCAGATTTTCCTTCCTTCTGTGGTCCCACCTCCCTCTGGACAGGCCCTCTATTTCTTCCAGCTTCTTCTGGGGGCTCTCATACTGTCTCCCACTCCTTGACCCTCCGGCCCTCAGAGTGACGGCAGCTTCCACCTCTTTTCTCTCTAGTTTCTTAGCTCTTCCATCTCTTGTGTGCAATTCTTGACATTAAATTCTTTTTGGTTGCAATATCTCAAGTCATTTCAGTTATCATGATGTATATAGTGAGTGATTTCTCTCTACCGGCTTTTTAAATAAATTTTGTATTTTAGAACAACTATGGATTTAGAGAAAATTTATGAATATAGAGAGTCCTTGTATATACCCTGCACCTAATTTCTCCCATTATTAACATCTTACATTAGTATGGTACATTTGTAATGATTAATGAATCACTATTAATGTACAATTATTTATTAAAGTCTATATTCATATTTCCTTTGTTTTTTACCAGATATCCTTTTTCTAGTCTAGGATCTTATCTGGGATACCACATTACATTCAATTGTTTTCTAGAATCCTCTTGGCTATGATATCTTCTTAAACTTTGCTTGTTTTAAACAATCCTTACAGTTTTGAGAAGTACTAGTCAGGTAGAATTTTGTAGAATGCACTGTATTTGGATTGATCCAATGTTTTTCTCATGGTAAAACTGTGTTCTGAGGAGGAAGATTAGAAAAGTAAAATGCCATTTTTATTTTCTCATATCAAGGATACTACTACCAACATGATTGATCACTATCAAAGTTGTCCCTACTCATTTGGCTATGGCAATGTTTGCCAATTTTCTCCGTTGTACAGTTGTTCTCTCCCCTCCTGTTTTCACACTGTATGCTTTGGAAGAAGATTCCTAGGTGCAGCTGAAGAGTATGGGTGCTGCATCAGTTTCAAAGCCTTTATCTTGTAATTCTCCAGGGTTAGTAATGTCACTTAATTGTACAGGAGGTTGGCTGGCCTCAATCTGCTCTAAAGAGTTATCTATGTCCATCTTCGCTGTGAGCTATTTCTCTCATTTAATATGTTAACAGCAGTATGTCTGTGGGTTATACTGTAATACCTTTATACTAAAAGGAGGTGCTGCCTTCTCTACTTCAAGTTAAAAAATCTTAAATCAACCAAAGCTCTCTTATTCAATTATTAAAAATTAAAATATTTGGATTACACAGCTTAAAGTAGGATACCAGAGCTAGACAAAGTTTAAAGTCTCAAAGATTCCTCCTGGAAGGACACTAGAAGGACAATTAGGTTTTTGTATGATAGAGTTGTCTTATTATCTTCACAAGCATAAATAATAGAAAACATCCCAATGGCACATGTGTAAGAGACTCAGATGACTGTAAGTCACTGATCAGGCAAATAGCAATAAGGACTGAGTGGGCTAATACTTAGCTTCTTTGCTTTTAATAGCAAGCATGGCACAATTCTGCCACAGTGAACGGTTCATAAGTTTTGGAAATAAGTAGCTTGAATCAGAGGAATTAGTCATAATATTTTGAATGCAATATTCCTTTTGAGGGTATTTAAAAATTGTTCCTCTTAAAGGATTTTAACAACCTTACTTGCCAGACGCATTAGGTAGTGGTATAGTGTTGATGTAAAAATCCCTCCTGTTCAATTTTGCACATTACAACACTGGACACTGGGTGAAAGTTCTTGTTCAGCAAAAACCTACTGACCATGTACAATGTGCTAAGCATATCTAAGTTCTGCGGAATCCAGGGCAGTGCTACTGAAGGTGCTCGTCCTCAGTGAGACAAGTAAGGGGCTATGCCAGAATGGAAACCAAGACACAGTTATCCTCATCAAGTGTCGTGTTATAATCTTTCTGAATCTCTTATGATCCTTTGAAATTTCGTGATGTCAGTTGTTGATTGTCCTCCTTCCTCCGGAGGTTTAGTTCTTCCTTTTTTTTTACAATCTAGTCTAGCTAAAAGTTTGTCCGTTTTATTTATCTTGTCAAAGAACCAGTTCCTGGTTTCATTGATCTGTTCTGTTTCTTCGTTTCTATTTCATTTATTTTTATTCTAATCTTTAATTCCTTTTTTCTACCACTTTGGGGTTTTGTTCTCCTTTTTCTACCTCCTTGACGTGTAAGGGTAGGTACAGATTTCGCTTGCTTCTTGAGGTAGGCCTGTATTGCTATAATTTTCCCCTCTTAGAATAGCTTTTTCTGCATCCCAAATATTTTAGACCATTGCGTTTTCATTTTCATTTTTCTCTGTGTTTTTGTATTTCCTTTTTGATTTTTTGGTTGACTCATTCATCGTTTAGTGGCATATTGTTTACCGTCATGTATTTGCATTCTTTCCAGATTTTTTCTTATGATTGATTTCTAGTTTCATACCGTTGTGGTCAGAAAAGATGCAAGATATACTTTCAGAATTGTTTTGTAGCCAAAATTGGACCACCTAGAAGAAAAGGGTAAATTTCTGGAAAACATGGAGGTGCCTCAAAAAATTAAAAATTGAATTACCATATGATCAGTAATTCCACTAATGGGTATTCAACCAAAGAAAACAAAAACACTAGTTTGGAAAGATATATGCATCCTATGTTTACTGCAGCAGTATTTACAATAGCCAAGGTATGGAAACAACCCAACTGTCTATCCCTAGATCAATGAATGAAGAAGATGTGTATTAAAAAACATGGTGTGTGTGTGTGTGTGTATATATATATATATATATATATATATATATATATATGTATATATATATACATGCATACATATATATATACACATTTTTAATATACATACATATATAGGTATGTATATATACATTTTGGGCATACTTTTTAAAAATGGATTGCAATTATTTTTTTTAATTGTGGTAAAATACACATAACATAAAACTTATCTTAACCATTTTAGGTGTACAGTTCAATATTATTAAGTACATTTACATTATTGTGTATCCAATCTCAAAAACCCTTTTCATCTATCAAAACTGAAACTCTAGGGGCGCCTGGGTGGCTCAGTGGGTTAAGCCGCTGCCTTCGGCTCAGGTCATGATCTCAGGGTCCTGGGATCGAGTCCCGCATCGGGCTCTCTGCTCAGCAGGGAGCCTGCTTCCTCCTCTCTCTCTCTCTGGCTGCCTCTCTGCCTACTTGTGATCTCTATCTGTCAAATAAATAAATAAAATCTTAAAAAAAAAAAAAACTGAAACTCTATACCCATTAAGAATATCTTCCCATTCCTTCCCCCCAACCCTGGCGACCACTCTTCTACTTTCTGTCTCTAACTTTGACTACTCTAGGGACCTCATGAGTGGAATCATATAGTGCTTGTCTTTTTGCAAAAGGCTTAATTCACTCAGCATGTCTTCAAGTTTCATCCACGTTGTGCCCTGTTCAGAGCTTCCTTCTTTTTTCAGTCTGAAATCAGGAAGGGTAGATCTCAGAGATGAGAATAAGACAGAATCATTCAGGAAGCATGCAAAGGATTAGATTCGGAAGTCAGGACGATCACATCTCCCTACTCATAGAGTCCAGAATAATGGAAGGATTTCGTTGAGAATGCAGAGTATTTTTTATAAGACATAAAAGTCACATTAATACCTCTGTTTCCCTCATTAAGTTCAGTCCCCTAAAATTCCTGTTAATTTCTCCTTTCCCACTGCCTCTGCTACATGCAAGACTCTTATTTCTCCCATACAATCATTCATAACACCTTATTTTTTTTAGCTTTTTTTTAATTCACTTATTTGACAGAGAGAGAGAGAGAGATCACAAGTAAGCAGAGAGGCAGGCAGAGAGAGAAGAGGAAGCAGGCTCCCTGCTGGACAAAGAGCCTGATGAAGGCTCGATCCCAGGACCCCAAGATCACGACCAGAGCCAAAGGCAGAGGCTTTAACCCACTGAGCCACCCAGGAGCCCCTACTGTGTCCTTTTTGAAACTTTCCTGCTTCGATTTTATTTTATTCCATGATGCTGGACACATTCTTTCCACACGTTTCTAATTTATCCTCATCTATTTCCCAGGACTATCCTGCTTTTTTCTATCATCCAGAGATCTCTTAAAGGTCTTTATTCAAGCTGTTTCTCTTTTCAGTTTTTCCCTTGCTGAGTCAACTTACTCTTACTGCTTTAACTGTCACCTCCATGTGGATGACTACCAAAATCTATATTGGAAAACTCATCTCTCTGGTGTACTCCCGTTCTATATTTCAGCTGCTTATTTGGCATCCCCATCTGGCTCTCCTGGATTCACCTTAAATGAAGTGTCTAAAGCTGAATCAGCATTATCTCCAGGGTGGACATCTTTCTCTGGACTTTGTTTACATTAATTGTATTAGCATCCTCTGGTTCCTGAAATTCCAAATCGAGTTACAGAGCAAGTTCCCGCAGCATGTGCCTACATCCAGAATCCTCCCCCATCCCCTCTTTTCCATTTCCCTGACTCTTTAGTGCAGTTCTCTCACCAAGACTACAGAAAAATCCCTGCCCACGTACTCTCCCTGCCGACTGCTGCTCTCAACTTAGTTCTCTCCCTAGGATTTGGTGTACTCAAAGTTTAGGTTAAGGCCCCTTCTCCTCAGCTAGCCATGGCCATGGGGACCACACATGCCCAGCTAGCCACCCTCCCATCCCAGGTCCCTAGCCATAGTCTTCAAACCATGGGAGTAAAGACAACACAAATCATCCTAAATAATACATAACCTAATGCATAGAACATACAGTACAGATGCTGAAAGTAATTATTAAGGTATTTTAAGATATGGTCCTTTTATAGAAAATTTTTTTTCCTATTCATTCTAAGGATTCAAGAAATATATCTGAAATCAATTGTAATCAAATCAAATGCATGCAAATCACAGTATATTGATCACGGACAGCACCATTGATTATATTCTCTTTTCCACTTCCCTATTCCCTCAGGTTTCTACTTTGGGGCATTTCTCAAAAGAATTCCAAGTTTCTAGTTTGGGGCATTTCTCTAGCAGCTTAAAATGTTAGGAGGAATGGGTGGTGCAGTTAGTTGCGTGAGTGTCCAACTCTTGATTTCAGCTGGGGTCATGATCTCAGTGTTGTAGGATTGAGCCCCACATGGGGCTCTGTGCTCAGTGCAGACTCTGTCTTAGATTCTCTCTCCCTTTGCCTCTTCTGCTCATGCTCTCTCTCTGTCTCTCAAATAAATAAATAAATCTTTTTTAAAAAAAATGTTAAGAGAAAGAAAAACATTAGGTCTGTAACCAGAAGATGCTTCTGTTTTCAACACCACGGTCAGTTCTGTGAACTCGGGTGAACTTTCTGAGTGTGTCTGTTGTTGCTTTCTTTCATATCCGTATAATATGGAAATAATGCTTGTCCTGATTACGTCTCAAAGTTATCTGGAGGCTCTAAAAAGATCTTCAGAGACTCCCAAACCTCTGGGAATTTGGCTAATTATCTAAATCAACTGGGAGATTTTTCTGAGGTCCTGTCCCCAGAAATCTCATCTTTAAAGGCTATCCTGTTGAACTGCCATTTGAAAACCTTATTATACAAAATTTTAACAGTGAGTAATATAACTTCTGGAGTCTAACATTTGTCTTTCTACATCTCTCGTCATCGTCATTTCTGAGTTCAATAGCATTGAGATAATCTTTGGACTGCTTTTAGTTCTGAACTTTATATGTGTAATTCTGAGTTAAAGCTCAAAAATTTTTGATAATGACAAGTTTTGGTCTTTACCAGAAAGGAAATTCTTCATTCTGGCAGAGGGCTGATAAATGGATTTAGTCATTTCAGATGATTAGAGCACTTTACAGTCTAAGTTGACAACATAAACTGACTCTGACATACAATGGATTAAGCAAAATTCTCTAAAGTTATGGGTACTTCAAGAAGATGTGGTATATATACACAATGGAATACTATGTAGCCATCAAAAGAAATGAAATCTTGCCATTTGCGACAACATGGATGGAACTAGAGCGTATCATGCTTAGCGAAATAAGTCAAGCAGAGAAAGACAACTATTGTATGATCTCCCTGATATGAGGAAGTGGTGATGCAACATGGGGGCTTAAGTGGGTAGGAGAAGAATAAATGAAAGAAGATGGGATTGGGAGGGAGACAAACCATAAGTGACTCTTAATCTCACAAAACAAACTGAGGGTTGCTGGGGGGAGGGGGTTTGGGAGAAGGGGGTGGGATTATGGACATTGGGGAGGGTATGTGCTTTGGTGAGTGCTGTGAAGTGTGTAAACCTGGTGATTCACAGACCTGTACTCCTGGGGATAAAAATATATGTTTATAAAAAATAAAAAATTTAAAGAAAAAATAAATAAATAAAGTTATGGGTACTTCAGAAAACCCAGAAACATAGATATTTCAGAGTTAATAAAATGTCTTGAATGAAAAAATGCTTCTCACTCTAATACTTCTTTGTGGTTTGAATATCATCTCTCCCAGAACTATAAGGTTTTTATTTCCTAAGCATTCACCATAACATGATACATTTTTCCAGTAACAGTACATAATATTATCTGTCAAATAACTGTTACTGGAACTTTGATAAACCATAATTTTTTAAGGCAGTAGCTTAAATGTAAGAATGAGCTGTTAGAATAGAAATCAAGCATATAACTAGAAATTACTTTTTAATTCTTTATACAGTTCAACTGTTCAGTTAGAACACAAAAGAGAGGTTAAGCAGGAAATAAGCCCAATAATATCATTCTTTGATTTTTTAACATTATTCCATAGTATTTAGCAAAGCACTCCTCACACTATGATGACATATAAAAATGGTCAAATATATATTGTTTAGAAATCTCAGTTGACTCTTGGACAATGCAGGGTTAAGGGTATGGGTTCCCATGCAGTCAAAAATCCACATACAACTTTTGACTCTACAAAAGCTTAACTATTAATAGCCTACTGCTGACTGGTAGCCTTATAGAAAACACAAATTGTTGATTAACACATACTTTGCATATTATATATATTACATACTGTTTTCTTAAGGTAAGCTAGAGAAAAGAAAATGAAAATGAAAAGAAAATGTTATTAAATAAATCATAAGGAAAAGAAAATATATTTGCAGTAATATAGTGTAATTATGGGGGAAAAATTGCATGTCATAAGTGGATCCACATAGTTTACACCCAGGTTATTCAAGGACCAACTGTATCGATTGATTCTGACTTTACATTTTCTATTGTAAAAAGAAACTAGAGTTGCTTAAACCCCAGTTTGTTCCATGTGCATAACCTCCCCATTGCTTTGACATATTTCAAGTTTTAGCACACCCATGCATTCATGATCAGGCATTTATTTATTTGAGAGAGAGTATGAGAGGGGAGAGGATGAGAGGGAGAAGCAGACTCCCCACTGAGCAGGGGGTCCAATGCGGGATTTGATCCCGGGACTCCAGGATCATGACCTGAGCTGAAGGCAGTTGGCTAACCAACTGAGCCACCCGGGCACATTAAGTGAATGAATTTCACTTTCCTTTTGTAGAGTTAGCATAATAGACAACCACAGTCTTGGGGCTCGGGCAAAATTGGGGTCAAACACTGTCCCTATCACTTACTAGCTGTGTGACTTTGGTTACTAACTTCTTCTGTAGGACTGTGCTGTTCACAGTGTCTCTCTGGATCAGCAGGACCTGCATCGTCTGGGAGTTTGTGAGAAACGCAGACTCTCATTCCCACGTAGAACTACGGAGTTAGATTCTACACTGCCTGGGTGGCTCAGTTGGTTAAGCGTCTGCCTTCGGCTCAGGTCATGATCCCAGTGTCCTGGGATGGAGTCCCACGTCAGGCTCCTTGCTTGGCGGGGAGCCTGCTTCTCCCTCTGCCTCTGCCTGCCTCTCTGTCTGCCTGTGCTCACTCGCTCTCTCTTCCTCTCTCTCTCTCCGACAAATAAATAAATAAAATATTTAAAAAAAATTTTTTCCATTAAAATTGAGAATCATTGTTCTAAGCTGCAATTCTTCCGTCTGTAAAAATAGGGTAAAACAGAATCCTTTTTGTCAGGATTATGAGGGGTTTGGCATATTTCATGACATAAGCCTGTAAATTAATATTTAATTTTAAAAGCACTTTTTGAGTTTTCCCATTTAATAGGACATTGTTCCATTTTAAAGGAAATGAAATTTAAGTTTAGTAATTTCTTTGTGATCATAAACTAGTAAATAAAGCCTCCAGGATTTAAATCTCCATAACAGGGTCTCACAATGACATACTAAGATATACATCATAAATGTAATTTCTTTATTTTCTTAAACTGCTATGTTATTCTTAATAGTGCGAGGGGAGCGAAGGGACAAAACCATAACACACGTGAATTCATAACCTCACAATCACTTGTTTGGATGAGGTCTTACGGCAGTACAGCCTTCTCTCCTCCATCTCCTACTAAGATGGTACCTGCCCATTACAGGTAAAGAGAAAGGACCCCAGGCATTGATGGGTCAGATGCGGTTCCCTGAGCTAAAACCAGCTTCATCAGGCCTTTTAGAGAAGAGACTGTTCTCACTAGACTGTTCTCACTGCTAACTGAGACTGACTCTTTCTGTTGGTTAATTTGTGCGCAGAGACTTCTTATCTAGACTAGATCAAAACTCTTTAGGCACTTTGAATATCCTCAGTAGAGAATGTGGTTTTTCGTTTTGGTTTGGTTTGGTTTGGTTTGGTTTGGTTTGGTTCTGCTGCATTCTGCGCACAATTTATGGGGAATGAGGAACAAGATTTTGGATTCATCTATTTGGTTCCCTCATTCTATCCCTCCCATGTCATGTTGGCTGTGTTGTTGAGCTTCAAACATGGAACACCTTTTAGGGTTCATGACAAGCAACCGAAAAGCCCCACCCCCATCACTTCTGTGAGCAGCTGCACAGTGTTACAATATAGGGTAGCCCTGATCCTAAAGAGTCTAATACCCTCTCTCCTCTCTCCTGCAGCTTATGCTTCTCCCATATACCCAAGCAAGGAACTGTTTCCTCATAACCCTGAGTTCTCTAACACCTTAACTTTGCTCATACTGTCTGCTCTGCCTGACCTACTTCATCCACCCTGACCCCCATCTCCACATTCCTAAATGGAACTTATTCCTTGATACTTAGCTCAAATGTCAAGCCCTTGATCCTTCCATCTATAATAACCTTTCCTCTTTGAGTCTAAACTTCTTTTCCTAATCACATATTAATCCGTTTTGCGTATTTAAGTCCCACTCATTTCCCCCTGCCCCTCCAAAGTATTAATACATGATTTTACCCAATGGTAAAGAGTCAACAAATATTATTTAAGCGAATGAAATAGACTTCTTTCTAGAAAGAAAAGGTAATAGGCTAATTTGGAAAGCAAGGTAGATGGTTTGTTTTGCCAGAATAAATAGGATAACTCGTTAGATTTTAACAAGGCCTTTACAACTGAAAAACACTTTTTGAATCCCTTTATACTATACATGAAAAAGCTGAAATGCATGAAGCACTAAAAAAACAAAAGTGAACCAGATTCTAGGACTCCTGATTTTCCATTCTGGTGTTTTATTTAATTTAGTAACATTTTTCTTTTTTTTAATTTTACAAATGTTATTATAAAATAATTAATAAAAATTCTGGGAAAAAATATGCTCACTGTACAATCATTCCACTATGACAGTATACTGTTTTGTTATTCAGGTGCTTATTCAGACATTACTTAGAAGAATTCATATTTTTGTATAGATGAGATTCTAATTTACCTAAATGTCCTATTTATTTTTTCTCTCTGTTGGTACATTGTAATAATTAAAGTTTTTCATGTTCCTATAAACTTCATTGAGTTTGTAAATCATATTGCCTCTGGTTTTCCACCTTTTAGTTAATACAAATGAGTAATTTTTCTGATTGATGCATTAATTCTTTTGACCTATTTGATGTATATATTTCCAGGAATTTGCTTGTGTCTTGGGCTCCACCACATTTAAGTTAGCAGTGAAAAGAATGGGTGGAAATGCTATTAACTGAGCTGGGAAACAACGTTTTAGGAAGAAGACCATGACTTTACTTTTAGACATGCTGAATTAGGGGTTAACTTTGAAATAACAATTGGGAAACGTCACCTAGGAGTCTGGAACTGTGAGGAGTTACAAAGCTATAAATATTCAGGATTTCCTGAATATATGTGGTAATAGAGGGCACTGGTGTATATAAGAATGCCTAGAGTTTAATCCAGACTAAGGAGAGGAATGAGCCTAGCACTGAGTCTTAAGGTAGCGTATATATTAAATGACTGCGTAAGAAACAAGTAACCCATAAGATAAAAAAAGTCATTAGTGGATATTCAGGGTAAACAAAAAAAAAAAAAAAAGAGAGAGAGAGAGAGAAATATTGTCAAACAGATATCTAGAGAAGAAACTATTTCATAAGGAAGCCAAGTACTCAACGACCAAGTAAAAATCCTGCCTGAAAAAAATCCAGTGTATTTATCAGCATGGAGGATATTGACGATCTTTGCAAGGTTATTGTAGAGATGGGACATTTAGAATGAGAGAGAAGCTTGGTTGGGTCAGGTTGATGAGTGAGAAAGAAGCAAGAACATGCAGACAGTAGAACTGGACTGTAGTTTACAGTATGGATGTGCCTGGGAAGTACCGACATGGGTATGTGTACTTAAAGCCTTGTGGGGACTTGTTTTAATGGGAGAGATCAAGCATAGTTAAAAGCTAGTAGGAATAATTCATTTGACAAGGAGAGGAGACCTAGACAAGAGAGAGTATGTGAGAATCCTGAAAATGTGGGAGAAGGTGGGGAGTGAGGCTTACAGTTGCAGAGAAAAACATTGTCTAGCAGGAAGACTAGCTTTTCTACCAAAACTGGGTAAGGTAAAGCAGAATAAATGAAAGCGTGGTTAAGGCAGTGTGTTTGGGCTTTAGGGGAAAGTAGTAATAGAAAAGCATATTTCAGGTCCCTCTCTATATATAATTTTCTCCTGCTTATGGACATGGTCTAATATTTCCCATGAGGTTTGGAAAGTGGAATCAGGACAGTAGTACACACTGTTATTTTATAAAAGACAGCAAGTGACTCCTAATTTAATGACTATTGCATGGCAAGTATTGTATTTCTTTTAATTTGTAACAAAATTCTCACAAACTAGACATTACCTCACTGTCTCATCAGAAAGCAGTTCTATTATTCCTATTTATTTTGATTATCTGTTTTTCCAGGAGAAGCAGGGAGACACCCCATTATATGGGGTGATGGGCCACATTTTTTCTTTCAAGTAAGCTTCATGTCCAGTGTGGAGCCCATTGCGGGGCTTAAACTCACAACCCTGAGATCAAGACCTTAGCTGAGATCAAGAGTTGGTCCCTAACTGACTGAGCCACCCATTTGCCCTCCACATTCTTTTTTGCACTTTGATAGGAGAAGCTCAGGTTAAAAACACAGAATGCTTTTCACTTCATACCTTCATTTTCCTGACTTTATTTTTCTAACACTTGCCTCCAGTTAGTAACTATTCAAAGTCTTCCCCCCACCCCATGACTTTCTGTGCCCAGGGATAGACAGACTTCACAGAAGTGGGAAGGCATCTCTCCCTTGAACCTGGTAAGGCTTTGGGAGAGATTCTTCTTTCTACATCCTCAACATGGTCATAATCCAGGTTTGAACAGGCATAGATCTGAATCTACAACCTTAATCCAGGACCCAGGAATCCTATTTGAAAAGGTCTCTTCAAGCAGCTTTTTCCTGTATCCCACATTTATCAGTGCTTCCAGCAGAGAGATTTTAATAGTGAGAGAACTGAATTTGTCTTCCAAAGTGGGCTTTGTCATTTGAAAACCACCCCTGTGGTTTTGGACTAGCCACTGAACCTTGGTGCCTCTCTCTGTATGGACTGGGAATAATTATAACAACCAACTGTTTAACAAGCCTACTGCTGTGAGGGTCAGACCTGACAGCATACGCAAAAGCTTTACCCACCTTGACCCTACCTACGTTGCTATCTTAAAGTACCTTTAAGGTACCTTTAAATATTCCACCTCAGTAATTGTATAAACCTCTAAGTTAATGCGTTAAGTTTTAGGCATGATCTATTAGCAATTTCCAATGAAGCAGATTTTCTTATCACCATCACTGAACACTTACGCCAGTTCTTTCCTTTCGCCTTCTAATTATGATGGGAATTCACATTTCCAGAATTTCAGAGAGGTTTTCCTGTAACCTGAAAGGCCTTCACAAGGACTCACAGATGTGATGAGAACTTTAAAACAACAGATTTTATTGAATGCTTAATATGTCCCAGGACCCATTCCAGGCATTTTGTGCATACACATTCATTTACTTCTCAGACTCCCAGTTACCATCATCGTCTCTATTTTATGGAAGAGGGAGCGGAGGCACCGAGAGGCTAAATCAATTGCCCAAGGTGCAGAGAGGCAAACAAGCAGTCATAGAGATGCTTTCTTTCCTTTGCAGCACGCCGTTCTGAATTTCCAGAGGAGGTATCCGGATGGCCCTTAGTGGGCTGAGAGGAGCTTCTCTGGCATCCGAGCAGCCAGCTGGTGCCCCGGGAGAGTGACGTTTCCTCCGAAGGGGGCGACGAGGCTGGGAGGAAGCGCAGAGCCCAGGCGCCCAGCAGGCGGGCAGGGACCTGCTGCGCTGAGCCGCTGGCCGGGCCGGGGCAGGTGGCTGGAGGAGCCCGGCCGCCGCAGCGGGGATAGGGACCGACCTGTTGCCGAACCGGGCGGGGGCTTCGTGGCGACGCTGCAGGGACTGAGTCGCCGCGGGGCGCAGGTAAGGGGGGGCCGGGCTGGTCTGTGGTCGGCAGGGCTTCCGCTGCCTGGCAGGATTCCCGTTAGCCCCTGGGGACTGTTACTTTGTATTCTGCACCTTTTTGCACCTTTACTCTTTTGACTTTTCCTCAATCCCGCTCTAGTTCCTCGGGCACCCTCTGTGGGACCACAATCCAGGAAAGTGTCACTCTGGTCACCAGCCCCACTTTAGGGGGTCTTCCTTCCCCGAGCTCGCCCGCCCATGAATGCCTGTTCCCAGGCCGGCAGCGCGCGCACCAAGGGGCTCGCTCTTTCTTTCTTTCTTTCTTTAAGATTTTATTTATTTATTTGAGAGAGAGACAGTGAGAGAGAGCATGAGCGAGGGGAAGGTCAGAGGGAGAAGCAGACCCCCCGTGGAGCTGGGAGCCTGATGCGGGACTCGATCCTCCGACTCCGGGATCATGACCTGAGCCTAAGGCAGGCTTTAACCAACTGAGCCACCCAGGCATCCGAGGGGCGCTTTCTTAACCATAAAGTTCAAAACCCCTCTCCGGGGCTGTGCTGGTATAACTTGGCTAGGTCTTAAGAGAATGTGTGTGGGGCTGGCCAGACTTCTCTGGACTGTTCTCTTCATCTGTGGGGACTCCGAGGCGATGGTCTTTGCGTCGGTGGCTGCACCGTGCGCGCTTGCACTTGTCACGGAGGCTAAAAATGCAGCTTCTTGCGTCGGCACCGGACACCGCCGAGCCCTCAGCGAAGGCGCTGGGAGGGATTTATAGCTCCTCTTCGGGCTGAGATGGGGTCTCCGGACCATACGGGTGTAAACTCTCTTCTGCCAAACCACCAGGCATTTTTCCAGCAACAGTGCAAGTTAGGGTCTGGTGGGGGGAGAAGAGGAAAATTATCTGCTCTGTGCCGTCGTGTTTGCTGAAAACAGAACCAGAAGGAACGAAGATGAATGTGTTTAACCCCCACTTCCCCTCAGCTAGGCTGTAGATATTTAAAAGATTTATTTATTTTGAAGACTCTTAATATACTATGATGTAAACTATAAGACGCTGGGATTTTCTTTTTCTGGTCAAAGTAGTCACTGTTGTTCTAACCATGCGTCTAAATTCCTCCTTCCATTATAAACCAGATTTTTGATAACAACTAATAAGGTAGAAGATGAGCCAACTGTGATTTGTAAACTCTGAATATCCTTGTTTTCAGCTAGAATCCCAACTAAACCAAAAAGGCTTATGTAACATTATTTTAATAATGACATTTTAAGTTATGGTTGAATTTGTAAAATTGCTATGAAATGCCCAAAGATAGAATCATGATCATGAACAGAAAATTGAGTGGCAGTTGTATACAGATTTCAATATAAAGTCTTTCATCTGTTCAAAGTAATCATTCAAGAAAACAACTTCACTATCCACTATGCTATTTCTAAAGGTGCTAAGGTATTAAAGGTATTAATATTATTGAAGAGTAGATATTGTAATCATCTAAAATATGCTTTCATTATTGCTTGATAACAACATATTATGCATATGTCATTATCCCACGCTTTGTATCAACATAGTAAGTTTTTCTAAAATCCATTTAATGCAATTAGAGTTTTTGATCAGTCCCCCCCCCTTTTTTTTTTTGATGTTTATAAGCCTTTTCAGGAGAGCTTGAATCTGTTATTTTTTCTGCATTTACTTATCAATCTATCATCTTGTCTGACCTTTTCATTCTTGAAGATTTTGTGAACATATTACTTATATTTATGAATATATTATATTTTTAATATATTTGTGAATATATTACTTATATTTAATTAACTATATATGAATATATATTTGTGAATATATAATTATATTTAATTAATTACTTATATGTAATTATTTAAAAGTATATATTAGAAATTTGTTGTTTCAGTTTTTATTCTTTCACCTTATAGCTCCTGTGAATCATGCTGCTCACCACCATTCTCTTTCACAGATGGCAAAGGCTATGGAATATATAGACATACGTTCACTAGTATCAGTGGAAAATTAGCTCATTTATTGTTCTTGGCTGTTATGTGTGTGCTTTTATTAATGAGAATCCCATGTAATTGTCTCTGGGGTAAGTATTCATGAACTTTTTCACTGTATTGTATTCAAATTAATTTCTAACTGCAATTGGACTCACAAGAGGAGAATTTTGTTCCTCAAACCTTCTTACATTTAAAAATAGCATTTTGTAAGATACTATCCTCTTATTATGAAAAGGGGGAATTGATTGTAGGTGAACACTTTAAAGCTGTCATATATATTCAGAGAAAGTAAGATTAATAGAACCTCACATTTCTAAAGCATAGCATATCTATATGTACTTTTAATAATCTTAGTAAGTTTTTTTCTTAACCATGTGAATTCTATGCTTACCACTAACCCAGTGTTGACAGCTGATAGTTTTTCTTTGCCTTTAGTTTCAAGTTCTAACTCTGTGGGGCAGACTCACTCTTAAGAGAATTTTCCAGTTGCCTTGCAACTGGACATTAAGGGTCCAGAGGGTCCCTCAGTCTACTGAACCAAAGGCAATATGCTGTAAGTAGACTGCCCCAGCAATGAGTTGGAATGGTCACCATAGCAGACAGCTGTTTAGGATGGGTCTTGTGTCCTTCATGTGCCTTGTGGGATTTTCAGATTAAGACTTCTAAAAGTGAAGTGATCTGTTGTTCTTCCCAGAAAGGCTTCTGACTGGCTCTTTGCCTGAGTCAGATTTCTCAAAGTAAATGGATGAGATAGAATAAGTTTTCCAAAATTTCTTCACCCCCCCACCCCTTCATTTCCCTCTTTCTATAGTAAGTGGGCAAAGGATCCAGGGTGAGGAAGCCCAGATATCCTTATTTTGCCACTTGAGAGCAGCTACCTGAAAATTCTATGACCTCCATGCCTCCTGTATAAAATGGGCTATTTGAAGAAGTGAGTAGTATAGTATCTATGGCTGCTGAATGTACCTGTTGACACATAGGAGAGGCACAGTGTTTGGTTTGGTTTGGTTTGGTTGTTTGTTTTAAAGGCACCCATCTCTGACAAATCTAAAGATTATTCTGGCTCTGGCAGGGGAGGTGATAAGCAAAGGGCAGAGAAGTCCCTCCCACATGGTCAGGTGCCGTTACCAGTAGAGCTCCTGTGGTAGCAGCAGAGAGCAGGGGGTGGGAGGTGAGAAGCTCAAGCATGTTATGAATGCTTCTTTGATGCCCCGCCCCTAAACACACACAAAAAAGTCAGAGTGAATCAGGAAAGCACAAAAATTAACTTGTTGCAATGCCAGACCAGAGGGAGAAGATAGTTCTAGCTCTCTTGTCAAACTAGGTTCAATTCTCTGTTACAGGTAAGCACACCTGATATGTTACATCAGGGCATCAGAATAACAGTACAACCCAAATCACACCATGCCAATAATATGAAGAAAACAAAAGCCCACAGAAACAAAATAACGCTTATAGCGTCAAGAAGTTGGTTCTTTCTTAATTTTGTTGCCACTGAAAATTTAATGTATTTCACCAAAGTACCTTCCTTATTTTCTTCTTGGCTCTTAAAAGGGTCTCATTTAAATGTCGGCATGGAGTCTGGGTCCTACTGTAGCAATAGCAGACTGAAACATCCTCTACAAGAACTGAATGCTACTTTTCCAGTTCCTCACAGAAATCTCAGTTGGCCTACGTTTCCAAGCCTCCAGAGGTCTACTTAGCACTTAAGAATATTAAAGTTAATATTAAATTAATAATATTAAATTAATATTTAATAATATTAAACACTCTGGTTGCATGCACACCAAATTTAAAAGATAACAGTTTTCCACAGCCAAATGAGATAGTATTAGCTAACCTTGAGTGACTGTAACTATAATATGAGATAACCTGCATTACCTCATTTAACTTTTTTAAAATTTATTTTCAGCGTAACAGTATTCATTGTTTTTGCACCACACCCAGTGCTCCATGCAATCCGTGCCCTCTCTAATACCCACTACCTGGTACCCCGACCTCCCACCCCCCCGTCACTTCAAACCCCTCAGATTGTTTTTCAGAGTCCATAGTCTCTCATGGTTCACCTCCCCTTCCAATTTCCCCCAACTCCCTTCTCCTCTCTAACTCCTCTTGTCCTCCATGCTATTTGCTATGCGCCACAAATAAGTGAAACCATATGACAATTGACTCTCTCTGCTTGACTTATTTCACTCAGCATAATCTCTTCCAGTCCCGTCCATGTTGCTACAAAAGTTGGGTATTCATCCTTTCTGATGGAGGCATCATACTCCATAGTGTATATGGACCACATCTTCCTTATCCATTCGTCCGTTGAAGGGCATTTTGGTTCTTTCCACAGTTTGGCGACCGTGGCCATTGCTGCTATAAACATTGGGGTACAGATGGCCCTTCTTTTCACGACATCTGTATCTTTGGGGTAAATACCTAGTAGTGCAATTGCAGGGTCATAGGGAAGCTCTATTTTTAATTTCTTGAGGAATCTCCACACTGTTCTCCAAACTGGCTATACCAACTTGCATTCCCACCAACAGTGTAAGAGGGTTCCCCTTTCTCCACATCCCCTCCAACACATGTTGTTTCCTGTCTTGCTAATTTTGGCCATTCTAAGTGGTGTAAGGTGGTATCTCAATGTGGTTTTAGTTTGAATCTCCCTGATGGCTAGTGATGATGAACATTTTTTCCTGTGTCTGATAGCCATTTGTATGTCTTGATTGGAGAAGTGTCTGTTCATATCTTCTGCCCATTTTTTAATATGATTGTCTGTTTTGTGTGTGTTGAGTTTGAGGAGTTCTTTATAGATCCTGGATATAATTTTTATGATTTTAGAAATTGAGTACAATTACAAGTCCCATTTTGTTGATAAGGAAACTGAAGCTCAGAAATCATTTGCCCCAAGTAAACATGCTAACTAGGTTGAGAAATCAGGATAATGAACTCGGGCAGCCTTCAGGTCCACAATGCAGAAAATCTACACTGCAGGCCCCCAAAGCATATAATAATGGCAGTTTAGAGCCTAAGTACTGATTCCTGCCTATACCAAGCTTTTCCAAACAAAAGCTGCATACCTGGGAATAAATAAATATTAGAGCTTTGGCAAACATTCTTATAGGTAGAAGAAGCCTCAGTCACTTGTAAAACTTTTTGAAGATTTCATTTTTTGAGAGAGAGAGAGAGAGAGAATGCCCGAGCAGGGAGAGAGGAAGAGGGAGAAGCAGACTCCCTGGTGAGCAGAGAGCCCAATGCAGGACCCTTGATCCCAGGACCCCGGGATCATGACCTGAGTCGAAGGCAGATGCTTACCTGACTGAGCCACTCAGACGCCTGTGAAACTCCTTCAAATACCCATGCCTGGGTCCCACCATGGGAGGCCAGTGGTTCTGGGGTTGAATCTGAACGTACATGTATTTTTGTGATTCTGTGTGCAAATATTCCTCATAATTTCTCAGAGTGAAAAAAATTGGTTTAACCCATATTGCTGTTTGCAGCCATAGACAGAAGAAACTTCATTATCATCTAGGAAAGAATAATGAGGATACACATTTCTTCAGTCTTGCTGGAACTCGAGTTAAATCAAAGTTATCTTATTAGTGTTTATCACTTATGAAACATAAAACCCCCAAAAGGAAAATTTTAAGAGCTTGTTCATAACTTTATGATTCCTATAACCTAGGAGGGAGGGGCAGGGATCTGTCACGTACACAACTGCTTCCTCTCTCAGAGACTGTCATCTCAAACACATTTGTCTTCTTGCAAAATTTAGACATTTAGAGCGGTTTCTCCTATAGTACCTAGGATTTCATTGAACTTCCCTTCTTTCTCTTAAGGTGGGGGAATCTCATTTAACGTCTTTATATAAAGGTTTTAATTTAACTTAAGTACCTATTTAAATTTCTAAATATTCCTTTCCATTTTATTTCCTGTCCCTGAATTCTTGGCACATGGGTACTGAAGTAAATGGGTGCTTTCTCTGGGAACTTAGCTTCTGACCCTTCTTATAAGCAGGATGTATCAAATTGGTTTACAGGCATCCTCTCAACAGTGGGCAGCCTTGCGTCTCCCTTGGGCCCTTCCTCATAATCTCCTGGTCATTTCTCTGGAATTCACCATTTCTACAGGTTTGCAAGCTTTATTTTGGTCCCCAGGTAGCCATTATATCATATATTTCACAGTGCTACTACAGGCCTGGACGTCTTTGGCTAGAATCATGCCTCTCTGAGGAGGTTCCCTTTGTCTGTACTTAGTTCATCTGGAATAGCTCCTCAGGTGATTTCTGACCTGTAGTGCACTTGATGCTCCTTAAAGCTAATGGTCCTGGGGGCTCCCAGAACACCAACCTGAGCTTGATCAAGTACCCCATCCTGAGCTTGCTTTTCTTGATATTTTGGTTATCCAGGTTTTAGCAACTTGTTCTAATTCATGTTTTCCAACAGAAGTGGAGCCTTGAAAGTTCTGCAGCAGAGCCTTCCGGTTCTCTCTGACATTGTTCTCAGGCCTGTTGTCTTCATTTGGCCCCATCGGGCCTGGAACAGATGAGACTTAATCTTACAGCTTTTGCACTTGCTGTTCTCCCCGCCTGGGAATGTTCCTTTAACAGCTGCTTGGGGAGGGATTCCTTTTGCCCAGTCAGTCTCAGGTCAGCGTGTCTCCCCACACCATTTGTCATCACAATATCATCTGATTTGTCCTAGAGCCCACGTGCTCTTGGCAACTACCTCCATTGAGTTGTTTCCTTATTTATGATCATACTCTCCAGAAGGAGAGTCTAAGCTCTACATAATGAACTCGGTGCTTTCATTTCTACCTTGGGCTTCAGTGCCTAGAACAGAGTCTGGTATCTGGTGGATACTCAGCAAATATTTGCTCACTGAAAATTTCATTTCCATTTCCTTATCAGATTCCCCTGCATCTTTTTGAAGGTCCGATTAAGCTGTTAAAATCTCAGTCTCAGTCTGGTCCCACTCTCCCCTTCTGCTATTTATTTTCTCCTTTCCACTGATCCTACCTTAATTAAAAGACCAATCTATATTTTTCCTTTTCATGTGGGAGAAAAAAAATTTTAATAATGTATTTTAATGTATTATTTAATATATTAATTAAATTAATATATATTATTTAATATATTTAATATACATAATATTTTTAATAAAAGCTATTTATTTGACATTGCACTATTTTTTAATTAATTTATTTATTTTCTGAAAAACAGTATTCATTATTTTTTCACCACACCCAGTGCTCCATGCAATCTGTGCCCTCTATAATACCCACCACCTGGTACCCCAACCTCCCACCCCCCCACCACTTCAAACCCCTCAGATTGTTTTTCAAAGTCCATAGTCTCTCATGATTCACCTCCCCTCCCCTTCCAATTTCCCTCAACTCTCTTCTCCTCCATGCTATTTGTTATGCTCCACAAATAAGTGAAACCATATGACAATTGACTCTCTCTGCTTGACTTATTTCACTCAGCATAATCTCTTCCAGTCCCGTCCATGTTGCTACAAAAGTTGGGTATTCATCCTTTCCGACGGAGGCGTAACACTCCATATTGCATATGGACCACATCTTCCTTATCCATTCATCCGTTGAAGGGCATCTTGGTTCTTTCCATAGTTTGGTGACCATGGCCATTGCTGCTATAAACATTGGGGTACAGATGGCCTTTCTTTTCACGAAATCTGTATCTTTGGGGTAAATGCCCAGGAGTGCAATTGCAGGGTCATAGGGAAGCTCTATTTTTAATTTCTTGACGAATCTCCAAAGAGGCTGCACCAACTTGCATTCCCACCAACAGTGGAAGAGGGTTCCCCTTTCTCCACATCCTCTCCAACACATGTTGTTTCCTGTTTTGTTAATTTTGGCCATTCTAACTGGTGTAAGGTGATATCTCAATGTGGTTTTAATTTGAATCTCCCTGAGGGCTAGTGATGATGAACATTTTTGCATGTATCTGATAGCCATTTGTATGTCTTGATTGGAGAAATGTCTGTTCATATCTTCTGCCCATTTTTTTATATATTTTCCTATTTCGTGTGTGTTGAGTTTGAGGAGTTCATTATAGATCCTGGATATCAACCTTTTGTCTGTACTGTCATTTGTAAATATCTTCTCCCATTCCGTGGGTTGCCTCTTTGTTTTTTTGACTGTTTCCTTTGCTGTGCAGAAGCTTTTGATTTTGATGAAGTCCCAGAAGTTTATTTTGGCTTTTGTTTCCTTTGCCTTTGGAGACATATCTTGAAAGAAGTTGCTGTGGATGATATCGAAGAGATTACTGCCTATGTTCTCCTCTAGGATTCTGATGGATTCCTGTCTTACGTTGAGATCTTTTATCCATTTTGAGTTTATCTTTGTGTACGGTGTAAGAGAATGGTAGAGTTTCATTCTTCTACATATAGCTGTCCAGTTTCCCCAGCACCATTTATTGAAGAGACTGTCTTTTTTGATATACACTATTTTGATATACATTCAGGTTCTGTAGTATCGTTGTATGTTGATTTTTAAGAAAATCTGGATTTGAGCTAGGAAAAAATACATACAACATTTACTTTAGATTTAAGTTAAATCCACCCATTCTGTTATTTTCTTTCTCTTTTTTTAAAAAATACTTTATTTATTTATTTGACAGAGATCACAAGTAGGCAGAGAGGCAGGCAGAGAGCAAGGAGGAAGTAGGCTCCCTGCTGAGCACAGGCCCCTGAGATCAGGACCTGAGCAGAAGGCAGAGGTTTTAACCCACTGAGGCACCCAGGTGCCCCCATTCTGTTAGTTTCATCAGCATGGTAATTTTTCATCTCTAAAAATATTTTATTTTAGAAATATACACATATGTAATTTTACATAAATTCCCAAATTATATCCCAATGCCATTGCTTTTGAATTTGTAATTCCTCAGTTTCCTTTAATTGGTTCTGTCCACTCTTCTCTTGAGCTTCCATATCACAGATAAACCATTTAACAACTGACTTCTATTATTCTATATTTTTCTACACTTTTGTAACCATTCACATACATACATTAAAAAACACGTTTGTATGTGCAAACAGGCACATCAGTCTTTCTGTCATCATTTTCCAAAAATGTCCATCTTTTTTTCTTATTCATTGATACCTTGTGGAAAGCTTCCCTGTCGATTACTATAATGAAATTAAAATTTTACATGTTTGTATATCCCATGATACAGATAATAAGAAACAATCAGTTCAACCAAATTACTGCTTTATAAACCATTCACTTTGTTTCCAGGGGTATTATAAAAAAAAAATAAGGTTATAATAGAAATTGTTTATAAATTCTCTTACCTTCTAAGTTCAAGAAGTAAAAATATAAATTTTAATGTATGGTGCCCTATTACTTCTGAAGTGTTAAAAATATTCACATTTTTATGAGAAAATTATGAAACTACTCATGTCCTTACAACCATAGAATTATAACTCCTCAATTTATAATTATTACATTTATTTAAGTCTCTTCACTTGTGAAGTTAGTATATTTTCATGCTTTTCAGATATGTGGATTTGCTTTTATGTAAATTGTTTAATCAGTATCCTTGTCCATTTTTTCTGCTAAGGTATTTGTCATCTGATGAATTTTTAAGTGTTCTTGAGTATTGTGAATGTTAACTCTTGTATAGTAAATACTTTCCAATTTATCTACTGTTTTTGTTCATAGTAACTTCTACTATGCACATTCAAATATTTTTTTAATAATCAACACACTTAATTCTTATTATGTGAATTCTAAGACTTTAGTGTTTGATTACTAAAGCTTTGTAGTATATCTTGAAACCTGGAATTGTGATACCTCCAGCTTTGTTCTTCTTTCTGAAGATTGCTTTGGTTATTTGGGGTTTTCTGTGGTTCCATACAAATTTTAGTATTATTTGTTCTAGTACTATGAAAAATGTTATTGGTATTTAGATAGGGATTGCATTGAATCTGTAGATTGCTTTGGGTAGTATGAACATTTTGACAGTATTAATTCTTTTTTTTTTAAGATTTTATTTATTTATTTGACAGAGAGAGATCACAAGTAGGCAGAGAGGCAGGCAGAGAGAGAGGAGGAAGCAGGCTCCCTGCCTAGCAGAGAGCCCGATGCGGGTCTCGATCCCAGGACCCTGGGATCATGACCTGAGCTGAAGGCAGAGGCTTTAACCCACTTAGCCACCCAGGCACCCGACAGTATTAATTCTTGCAGTCCATGAGTATGGGATAACTTTGCATTGTTTGTATCATCTTCAGTTACTTTCATCAGTGTTTTATAGTTTTCAGAGTACATATCTATCATCACTTTGTTAAGTTTATTCTTAAGTATTTTTAATCTTTTTGGTGCAATTGGAAATAGTGTTGTTTATTTAATTTCCTGCAACTTTGTTGTTAATATATAGAAACCCTGTGGATTTCTAGGTATTGGTTTTGTATCCTGCCACTTATAAATGAGTTCATTTATTACTTCTAGTAGTTTTTTGGTGGAGTCTTTAGGATTTTCTATGTAGTATCATGTTATCTGTAAAGAGTGAAACTTTACCTTCTTACTAATATGCCTGTTACTATAATGATTCTTCTCCTCCCCCTCTTTTTTTTTTTTTCTTTGAGATAGAGAGAGAGAATGAACCTGACCACAAGAGGAGGTTGGGAGGTATGCGGAGTTAGAGGGAAAGTCTTAAGCAGGTTCCATGCTGAGTGCAGAGCCTGACCCAGGTTTCAATCTCACGACCCAGAGATTATGACCTAAACCAAAATGAAGAGATGAACACTTCACCAACTAAGCCACCACGGTGCTCAGGATGCTTCATATATCTTTTCTGACTGCTGAGACGAGGACTTCTAGTACTATGTTGAATAGCGGTGATAAGAGTAAAATAAAGAGCTGTCCTAATAAGTCTTTACAATTATACTAAATGAGTGTACAGTGAGGTTTCACTTAGAAAAACAAATATTTGTAGGTATTTGCATGGAAAATATATATATGAATTGGTTATCCAGGTGATAGAAATTTGATTCTTGTGATACAGAACACAGTTGTGTAAGGAAAGGTAAAGATGTTTGTAAAAACAAACAGCAGCTGACCAGCACATTGGCAGAGGCTCATAGAGTTCTATGTGCCACCAAGTTAAAGAGGGTATTAGAAGAAACTAAGATTCTTTCTAATGCTGTATTTCTATGATTCAATAAAATAAAACTTCATCAAATAATATACTCAAAAAAAAAAGAGTAGACATCCTTGTCTTCCTAATTTTAGAGGAAAACTGTTTTCACCATTGAGTGTGATGTTAGCTGTGGGTTTTTGTATATGCACTTTATTGTGTTGGTTTAAGTCTAAACCCACATTGTTGAGATTTTTTATCATGAATACCTGTTGAATTTTGTCAAACAGTTTTTCTGCATCTATTGAGATGACTGTGATTTTTATCGCTTGTTTTGTTTACGTGGTATATGATACTGATTTGTGTGTACTGAACTATCCTTGTACTTTTGGAATAAAGCCCACCTGATTATGGGGAATGATTTTTTTAATGTATTGTATGCCATTTTCCAATATTTTGTTGAGGATTTTTGGGTCTATATTAATCATGTTCATCAGTGATATTAACCTGTAGTTTCTTTTTCTGTGGTGTCTTTTTCTAGTTTTGGTGTCAGGGCAATGCTGACCTCATAGAATGTACGTGGAAGCTTTCCTTACTCTTCTGTTTTTTGGCATAGTTTGAGAAGAATGGGTATTAACTCTTTAAAGGGAGAGTTCACCTATGAAGCCATCTGGCCCTGAACTTGTATTTTTGGTAGGTTTTTGATTACTCATCCAACATCATTACTTATAACTGGTCTGTTCAGATTTTCTCTTTCCTCCTGGTTGTGTTTTGGAAGACTCCATGTTTCTAGGAGCTAATCTATTTCTTTCAGATTGTCCAGTTTGTTGGCATATAATTTTTCATAGTACTCTCATAATTCTTTGTATTTCTGTGGTGTTAGTTGTTACTTCTCTCTTAATTCTCATTTTATTTGGGTCCATTTTCTTTATATATTGATCGATTTTGTTTATCTTCTCAGAGCACCAACTCTTGGTTTCATTGATTGTTTTTATTGTTTCTTAGTCTCTATATCATTTATTTCTGCTCTAGTCCTTATTATTTCCTTTCTTCTATTCACCTGGAACTTTGTTCTTTTTTCAGTTCCTTTAGGTGTAAGATTAGACTATTTGAGTTTTTTCTTGTTTCTTGAGGTAGACCTGTGTTGCTATCTACTTCACTCTTAGAACTGCTTTTGCTATGTCAAAGAGATTTTGGACTGTTGTGTTTTCATTTTCACTTGTCTCCGTGTATTTTTTTTCTTCATTGATTGCTTTATTGACCTATTTTTTTTGTTGAGTATCATGTTGTTTAGCCTTCACTTCTTTGCATTTTTTCCAGTTTTTTTCCCCTTTATTTCTAGTTTCATAGGGTTGTGGTCAGAAAAGATGCATGGTATGCTTTTAATCTTCTTAAATTTATTGAGGCTCGTTTTATGACCTAATATGTAATCTATTCTAGAGAATGTTCTATTTGTACCTGAAAGAATGAGTCTTCTGGTTTTTTGTTTTGTTTTGTTTTTGTTTTTGTTTTTTTTTAAGATTTCATTCATTTATTTAACAGAGAGAGAGAGAGAGACCACAGGTAGGCAGAGAAGCAGGCAGAGGGGGAGGGGGAAGCAGGCTCCCTGCTGAGCAGAGAGCCTGATTCCAGGCTTGATCCCAGAACCCTGAGCTCATGACCTGAGCCAAAGGCAGAGGCTTAACCCACCCACCGAGCCACCCAAGTGCCCCAAGAATGTGTATTCTGTTTTTATTTGGATGGAGTTGTCTGTAAATATCTGTTGTGCCCATCTGGTGCAATGTGTCATTCAAAGACATTGTTTCCTTATTGATTTTCTGTCACTATGATCTATCCATTGTTTTAAATGGAGTATTAAAGTCTCATACTATTAGTGTATCACTATCAATTTCTCTGTTTATGTCCATTAATATTTGCTTTATGAGTTTAGGTGCTCCAGTGTTGGGTGCATAGATAATTATAATTGTTATAGCCTCTTGCTGGATTAATCCCTTTATCATTATGTGATGCTTTTCTCTGTCTCTTGTTGTAGTTTTTGTTTTAAAGTCTATTTTTCTGATATAGGTATTGCTACCTTTTTTTTTTAAACTTCCATTTGCATGTGAATGTTTTTCCATCCCTTTATTTTTAGTCTGTATGTATCTTCAGGACTAAGGGGAGTCTCTTATAGGCAGTATATGGGCAGTAGATGGGTCTTGCTTTTTTAGCCATTCTGCCTCTCTGTGTCTTTTGAAAACACTTAGACATTTGCATTTAAGATAATTATTGATAGGTATATACTTGTTGCCATTTTAAAATTTTGTTTTCTGGTTGTTTTTGTAGTAGTTCTTTGCTCCTTTCTTCTTCTCTTAATCACTTTCTTTGTGATTGAGGAATATCTATAGTGTTTGACTTTCTTTCTCTTTATTTTTATATATCTGTATATATTTTTATATGTCTGTATAAACAGATATATACATGGAAATATATATATATGTATATATATATATGGAAATATATATATACATGGAAATATATATATACATAGATATATCTGTATTCTGTTTGGCTTTCTTTCTCTTTATTTTTAATATCTGTCTTTGGTTTGGGGTTTGTGATTAGCATGAGGTTTATTTATAACATCCTAAATAAATAGTCCATATTAATGGTCATTTAAGTTTAAACACATTCTAAAACAAAACAAAAAAAAACCAGAAAAATAAAAAACCTTTTTTTTCTTTTCCCTTTATGTTTCCTTTTTACTCCTTTCTCCACCTTTAGGTATATTTGTCCAAGTTTACATCTTTGCACTCATGTTTCTCTTATGTATAATTATGGCCATTTCTTTTCCACTTAAAAAAGTCCCTTTAACATTTCTTATAAGACTGTTTAATGGTGATAAACACCTTTATCTTTTGCTTCTCTGGGAAGTTCTCTCTTTCAAATATGAATGATAACTTTGCTGGGTAGAGTATTCCTGATACAGGTTTTTCCTATAAGTGTTTGAATATATCATGCTGCTCTCTTTTAGCTTGCAAAGTTTATGCTGAAAACTCAGCTGATAGCCTTATAGGGATTCATTAGAAGTAACATTTTGTGTCTCTCTTGCTGCTTTTAAGATTCTTTATCTTTAATGTGTGACATTTTAATCATTATATACTGTGGTGTGGGCCTCCTTGGGTCCATCTGGTTTAGAACTCTGAAATTCTTGGGTTGGATGTCTATTTTCTTCTCTAGGATAGGGAAGTTTTCAGTTATTATTTCTTTAAGTAAGTTTCCTATACTTTTCTCTCTTCTTCTTCTGGGACCCCTATAATGTGAATGTTTGTCATTTGATGTCTGAGCAATCTCTTACTATATCCTCATTCAAAAAGAAATTATTTTTTCTTTTTGCTGTTCAGCTTGTGTGCTTTCCATTACCCTGTTCTCCAGATTTCTGATATGTTCTTCTGCATCCTCTAATCTACTACTGATTCCCACTAAAATGGTTTTTATTTCTGTTATTGTACTTTTCAACTTTGTTTTTTGTGGAACAGAGTAAAGAGCTCAGATATGGACCCTCAACTCTATGATCAAGTAATCTTCAACAAAACAGGAAAAAATATATAGTAGAAAAAAGACAGTCTCTTCAATAATGGTGCTGGGAAAATTGGACAGTTATATATAGAAGAATGAAAGTTGACTATCCTCTTATACCATACACAAAGATAAACTCAAAATGGATAAAAGACCCCAATGTGAGGCAGGAATTTATCAAAATCATAGAGGAAAACATAGGCAGTAACCTATTCAACATCAGCCACAGCAACTTCTTTCAAGACATGTCCCCAAAGGCAAAGGAAACAAAAGCGAAAATAAACTTTTGGGACTACATCAAGATCAAAGGCTTCTGCACAGTAAAGAAAACAGTCAATAAAACAAAGAGGCAACCCACAGAATGGGAGAAGATATTTGAAAAATGACACTACAGACAAAGGGCTGATATCCAAGATCAAAAAGAATTCCTCAAACTCAACATACACAAAAAAGATAATCACATCAAAAAATGGGCAGAAGACATAAACAGACACTTCCCCAAGGAAGACATCCAAATGGCTAACAGACACATGAAAAAATATTCATCATCATTAGCCATCAGGGAGATTCAAATCAAAACCACATTGAAATACTACCTTACACCAGTTAGAATGGCCAAAATCAACAAGACAGTAAACAACAAGTGTTGGAGAGGATGTAGAAAAAGGGGAACCCTCTTACACTGTTGGTGGGAATGCAAGTTGGTGCAGCCACTTTGGAAAACAGGGTGGAGATTCCTTAAGAAATTAAAAATAGAGCTACCCTAAGACCCTGTTATTGCACTACTGAATATTTACCCCAAAGATACAGATGTAGTGAAAAGAAGGGCCATCTGTACCCCAATGTTTATAGCAGCAATGGCCACAGTTACCAAATGGTGAAAACAAACAAGATGCCCTTCAGTGGACAAATGGATAAAGAAGATATGGTCCATATATACAATGGAGTATTATGCCTCCATCAGAAAGGATGAATACCCAACTTTTGTATCAACATGGATGGAACTGGAAGAGATTATGCTAAGTGAGATAAGTTAAACAGAGAGAGTCAATTATCATATGGTTTCACTTATTTAAGGAGCATAAGGAATAACACGATGACATTGAGAGATGGAGAGAAGTGAGTTGGGGGAAATCAGAGGGAGAGACAAACCATGAGAGCTGTGGACTCTGAGAAACAAACGGGGTTTTGGAGGAGAGGTGGTTGGGGGTTTGGGTGATCCTAGTGGTGGGTATTAAGGAAGACACACTTGCATGGAGCAGTGGGTGTGGTGCATAAACAGTGAATTTTGGAACACATGCACAATAATTAAATTTTAAAAATAAATAAGGAAAATGAGTAAAAGAATAACATGTAAACTTGTAAAAAAAAAAAAAAAAAAAAAAAGCTCAAACTCTCCAGTAATTAGAGCAGTCAAATTAAAACAAGATAGTGATGTCACAAGAAGGCTGAATAAAATGTCCCTTGCTCATATACTCCTCTCAACAACCGCAGTTTGGCATCCTTGCACCAACGATAGCACCTTATTGGCAACTGTAGGATCCAGATAAGAGATTGTGAAACCTCATGCAGTCTAAGAAGGAGAGCTGTTCAGAAAAAAAGAGAAAAACAAAACAAACAAACAAACAAAAACAGGCATTCACCCATGCAGGTGACTGTCAAGTATGGTCCCAGCTACAGACCCAGAAATAGTTCTGTACCCCTAAGGATTTGGCTACGGCTGTTTGAGTTTGATTCTGTTAATGACACCTGAAAGTCACTTGGGAGTCTCACTTATGCACCTACTAATAGAAAGACTTCAGTCCCATTTCTGGACCTTGAAGGAGCCTGTGAACTGGCTCTAGGCCCCCTCAGCCATGGTTGAGGATCCCCTGGAGAACACTGATTTAACAATCAGCCACAAATAAGAAGGCCTTTGTGGAGGTGCAGAAATCCAGGTGGAGAACTTCCTACACACCACTGAGAAAAAATATCAGAGATCTGACACATTGGAGAGAATCAAAAGAACAGGTTCACTTTACCCACACCACCTTCCCATGAAGGGGGTACAGCTCCGTCCCAAGGGAGTCCTTCTTGGCCCAGGATTGCTCCTGCAGGGGAATGTGAGAGCATGAGGAGTGAGCACCCAGCTTTCCTGGCTGTGAGGGATGCTGCCAGATAGGCCCATGTATCTCCTGCCCCCTTCAGAGTCCTGGGTCATGAGCTGCAAGCTGGGACCACAACAGCCAAGGCTTGAAATAGATGTGGATCCTAGTATCTGTGTCACAGACTGCATTGGGAGAACCACTTGTGAACCACTGGGGCCTCCTCACCTGCATATTTCCCCAATTGGCCCACTGGCATCCCCCCAAAAACTTTGCATGCCTCACCTACATACCTACCCACTCACCTTGTGGTAGCTCCCATTGGGAGCTTCATAGAGCAGAGAGAAAGCTTTTGCAGCTGGTTACTGGGCATAGTCAATAAGCTAACCTAACATGTGGGCCTGGGAGAGATCACAAACTTGAACATTTAGCACTGCTCTCAGGAAAATAAAGGAGAGGTTGTCCGCACTCAGCCTGGCTTGATTTCACGAGGAAACCCATAAGTTTAAGAATCCTGCTACCAAAGGAAAGAAGCAGCATGAAGCAAGTGTAGCCATAAGATATGCCTAAGCCAAAGAATACTTAGCAGGGCTAATGGAAGGTTTCTGTCCTGATATCTGTCAACAAACACTGGAGGAAATGACTGTTCCTATAAATGTGAAGACAGCCACACAAGATTTTAAGAAACACGAGAAATTAAAGAAACATGACACCACCAAAGGAACATAGTAATTTTCCAGTAACTGACCCCAAAGACAGAGATTTGTGATTTACCCAATTAAGAAATCAAAATAGTGCTTTTAAGGAAGTTCAATGAGCTACAAGAAAACGGTTAATGCAAAGAAACCAGGCAAATAATACATGAATAAAACTAGAATTTTAACAAGAAGATAGAGATCAGAAAAAAAGAATCAAACACATTCTGGAGCTGAGGAATACAGTACATGAAATGAAAAATACAATAGAGTGTCAACATCAGAAAGGACTAAGCGGAAGAAACCATGATGTAAAGGACACAAGGAGATGTATGTAAGTCTCACTGTTACATAATATTAATTCCAGTATTGTCTGTAGTAAAATAATCAAAGTCATTAGAAAATGGGTAAATATTCATATGATGAATATTAGACAATAATATATAATATTCATAATAATGATATAATATATGAATAATATTCATATGATGAATATTAGATGTAGGTCAAAGGGCAGCTGTCATGTGTTGGTTACATAGAGAAACTCTTAGTGGATTTGAGACCTGCTCTGTCATAATGTTAGTTATTCCTTCTTTCTCTGTAGCAGCTCTGTAAAATGTGGATAATAATACCTACCTCGAGAATTAAGTATAGAACGAGTTAATCCATGTAAAGCATTTAGGACAATGGCTATTACACAGAGAGAACTCATTAAATATTATTAAGAGTACAAAGAGTAAACTAGATCTATCTATATGTACGTGGGGGAAACTTGAAATATCTTGAGTTCAAAGGAAAAAAGTTCCAGAGTTAAGTATGCACTATGATAACTGAAATCAATAATAAATAAAATCCCCACAAATCAATATATTTTAATGTTTGCAAATTTTTTAGGAAGAATGTAAAAAATGGAATGTAATTATATATAAGTGCATAAAATGACAAAGTATTGGGAGGAATTTTAAACTTACATTTTGTTTCATTCATAAAAATAAGTCTTGCAACAAGTATGACAAAAGCTAATACTTGTCAATACATAAGTCTTGCTCATAATATAAAATTATATTTAAAATTTTTTAAAAAATTTTAAAAAATAAAATTTTAAAGCTAAAAGCTAAAAATGAAGTCAACGTGGAAAAATTTTTATAAAAATATAAAAAGGAGGTGCCTGGGTGGCTCAGCTGCTTAAGCATCTGCCTTCAGGTCAAGTCATTCCAGGCAGGTCCTGGAATTGAGCCCTGCACTGGGCTCCGTGCTCTGCAGAGACCCTGCTTCTCCCTCTCCCTCTGTTGCTCCCTCTGCTTATGCATGCACGCTCTCTCTCTCTGACAAATAAATAAAAAATCTTTAAAAAAATGTAAAAGGAACTTAAAATATCATTTAATAAAGCTCTCATGAAATTAAGAAAAGCACTAAAACTTCATATATTCTTTCTTTTTTTTTTTTCCTATTTTTACACCTAAAGGAGCTGGAGAAAGAACAAGAAAGAAACCCTAAGCCTAGCAGGAGAAGAGAAATCATAAAGATCAGAGCAGAAATCAATGAAATAGAAACCAAAAAAACAATAGAACAAATCAACGAAAGTAGGAGCTGGTTCTTTGAAAGAATTAATAAAATTGATAAACCCCTGGCCCGACTTATCAAAAAGAAAAGAGAAAGGGCCCAAATAAATAAAATCATGAATGAAAGAGGAGAGATCACAACTAACACCAAAGAAATACAAACTATTATAAGAACATACTATGAGCAACTCTACGGCAATAAATTTGACAATCTGGAAGAAATGGATGCATTCCTAGAAACATATAAACTACCACAACTGAACCAGGAAGAAATAGAAAGCCTGAACAGACCCATAACCAGTAAGGAGATTGAAACAGTCATTAAAAATCTCCAAACAAACAAAAGCCCAGGGCCAGACGGCTTCCCGGGGGAATTCTACCAAACATTTAAAGAAGAACTAATTCCTATTCTCCTGAAACTGTTCCAAAAAATAGAAATGGAAGGAAAACTTCCAAACTCATTTTATGAGGCCAGCATCACCTTGATCCCCAAACCAGACAAGGATCCCACCAAAAAAGAGAGCTATAGACCAATATCCTTGATGAACACAGATGCGAAAATACTCAACAAAATACTAGCCAATAGGATTCAACAGTACATTAAAAAGATTATTCACCACGACCAAGTGGGATTTATTCCAGGGCTGCAAGGTTGGTTCAACATCCGCAAATCAGTCAATGTGATACAACACATCAATAAAAGTAAGAACAAGAACCATATGATACTCTCAATAGATGCTGAAAAAGCATTTGACAAAGTACAGCATCCCTTCCTGATCAAAACTCTTCAAAGTGTAGGGATAGAGGGCACATACCTCAATATCATCAAAGCCATCTATGAAAAACCCACCGCAAATATCATTCTCAATGGAGAAAAACTGAAAGCTTTTCCGCTAAGGTCAGGAACACGGCAGGGATGTCCATTATCACCACTGCTATTCAACATAGTACTAGAGGTCCTAGCCTCAGCAATCAGACAACAAAAGGAAATTAAAGGCATCCAAATCGGCAAAGAAAAAGTCAAATTATCACTCTTCGCAGATGATATGATACTATATGTGGAAAACCCAAAAGACTCCACTTCAAAACTGCTAGAACTTATACAGTAATTCAGTAAAGTGTCAGGATATAAAATCAATGCACAGAAATCAGTTGCATTTCTCTACACCAACAGCAAGACAGAAGAAAGGGAAATTAAGGAGTCAATCCCATTTACAATTGCACCCAAAACCATAAGATACCTAGGAATAAACCTAACCAAAGAGACACAGAATCTATACATTTTAATTCCAGTGTAGTTAACATATAGTGTTAAATTAGTTTCAGGTGTACAATGTAGTGATTCAACTGTTCCATATGCTCCATGCTCAAGATAAGTGTAGTTTTAATCCCCTTCATCTATTTCACTCACCACCCGCTCCACTTCCCCTGTGGTAATCATCTGATTGATCTCTATAGTTAAGAGTTGTTTTTTGGTTAGTCTCTTTCTTTCTTCCCTTTATTCATTCGTTTCTTAAATTCCACATAGAAGTGAAATCATGTGGTAGATGTCTTTCTCTGGCTGGCTTACTTCACTTAGCATTATGTGCTTTAGATCCATCCATGTTGCTGCAAAAGGCAAGATTTCATACTTTTTGTGGCTGAATAGTATTCCAGTGTGTGTACGTGTACCACTTTTTTATCCATTCATCTATTTGTGGACATGTGGGTAGCTTCCATAGTTTAGCTCTTATAAATTATGCTGCAAAAAGACATAGAGGTGCATATATCTCTTTGAATTAGTGTTTTGAGGTAAATACTCAGTAATGCTCTTACTGGATCACAGGGCAGTTCTACTCCTCAATCTTTTGAGGAGCCTTCATACTGTTTTACACAGTGGCTGCACCAGTTTACATTCCCAACAGTGCAGGAGGATTCGTTTTTCTCCACATCTTCATCAACATTTGCTGTTTCTTGAGTGTTCTATTTTAGCCATTCTGACTGGTGTTAGGTGATATCTCATTGTGGTTTTAATTTGCATTTTCTTGATAAGTGATGTTAAGCATCTTTTCATGTGTCTATTGGCCTTTTTTATGTGTTCTTTGGAAACATGTTTATTCAAGTTTATTATTTATTTATTTATTTGATTTTAGATTATTTGAGGTTTTTCTGATGTTGAGATGTATATGTTCTTTATGTATTTTGGACACTAGCTCTTTATTGGATATGTCATTTGCAAATATCTTTTCCCATTCAGTAGGTTGTCTTAATTTGGTGGGTTGTTTCCTTTGCTATGCAGAAGGTTTTATGTCAATTCCGTTCCAATAGTTTATTTTTGCTTTTATTTTCCTTGCCTGAGGACATACTAGAAAGATGTTGCTAAGACCAGTGTTAGAGCAATTACTGCCTGTGCTGTCTTCTAGGATTTTTATGGTTTCAGGTTTCACATTTACATCCTAATCCATTTTGAGTTTTGTTTTATGTGTGGTATAAGAATGTGGTCCAGGTTTATTCTTTTGCATTTAGCTTTCCAGTGCTCCCAACACTGTTTGCTGGAAAGATTGTCTTTTTCCCATTGTAGATGCTTGCATCCTTTGTTAATGATTAATTAACCATATAATTGTGGATTTATTTCTATTCTGTTCTGTTGATATACGTATTTATTTTTGTGTACAAGACAGTACCATACTGTCTTAATTACTACAGGTTTGTGATATCCCAGTTTTGTTTTTCTTCAAGATTGCTTTGACTATTCAGGGTCTTTGGTGGTTCCGTACAAATATTAGGACTGTTTGTTCTAGCTCTGAAAAATGCTGTTGGTATTTTGATAGGGATTGCATTAAATCTGTAGATCGTTTTCAGTAGCATGGACATGTTAACACTACTTGTTTTTCTACTCTGTAAACATGGAATATCTTTCCTTTTTTGTGTCCTCTCTAATTTCTTTCATCAGTGCTTTATAGTTTTCAGAGTACAGTTCTTTTACTTCTTTAAGTTTATTCCTAGGTGTTTTATTATTTTTGATGAAATTATAAATGGGATTTTTTAAATTTCTTTTTTGTTTAAATTCAATTAGTCAACATATAGTACATTAGTTCCAGATGGAGAGTTCAGTAATTCATCATTTTCATATAACACCCAGGGCTCATTATATCACATGCCTTCCTTAATGCCTATCATCCAGTTACTCCATCCCCCACCCATCTTTCTTCCAGCAACCCTCAATCTGTTTCCTATAGTTAAGAGTCTCTCGTGGGTGTCTCCCTCTCTGATTTCTTCCCATTCAGTTTTTCCTCCCTTCCCCTATGATCCTCTGAACTATTTACTTTATTCCACATGTGAGTGAAACGATATAATAATTGTCTTTCTTTGATTAACTTATTTCACTCAACATAATACCCTCCATTTCCATCCACATTGATGTAAATAGTAAGTATTCATTTTTTTTTTTTGATGGCTGAATAATACACACACACACACACACACACACACACACACACAGACATGCACATGCCACTTCTTTTTTTTTTAAGATTTTATTTATTTATTTGACAGATCTCTGTCTGTCAAATAAAGAGACAGAGGCAGAGAGAGGAGGAAGCAGGCTCCCTGATGAGCAGAGAGCCCAATGCGGGGCTCGATCTCGGGACCCTGAGATCATGACCTGAGCTGAAGGCAGAGACTTTAACCCACTGAGCCACCCAAGTGCCCCACACATGCCACTTCTTTATCCATTCATCTGCAAGTGGACATCTGGGCTCTTTCCATAGTTTGTCTATTGTGGGCATTTCTCTTTCTGTGGATTCATTATTAATGCATAGACATGCAGCAGATTACTATATATTGATTTTGCAATATATGGTATAGTATATAATGATTTTACTGAATTCATTTATCAGTTGTAGTAGTTTTCTGGTGAAATTTTTAGGGTTTTCTCTATAGAGTATCATGTCACTCCAAATATTGAAAGTTTTACTTCTTCTTTACCAATTTGAATGCCTTTTATTTATTTTTGTTTTCTGATTGCTATGGCTTGGACTTCTAGTAGTATGTTGAATAAAAGTGATGAAGTAGAATCCTTGTCTTGTTGCTGACCTTAAGGGAAAAGCTCTGTTTTTCCCCATTGAGTATGATGTTAGCTGTTGGTTTTTCATATAAGGCCTTTATTTTGTTGAGGTACCTTCCTGTTAAATCCATCTTTTTGAGGTTTTTCATCATGAATGGATGATGAATCTTGTCAAATGCTTTTTCTGCATCTGTTGAAATGGTCCTATGGCTTTTATCTTTCCTCTTGATGTTTATGATATTGATTGATTTGTAAATATTGAACCATCCTCACACCCTGGGAATAAATCCCATTTGATCATGGTTAAATGATATATGATTAATGTATTGAACTTGGTTTACTAATATTTTGTTGTAGGTTTTTGCATAAGTTTTTTAAGATTTTATTTTTAAGTAATCTCTACATCTAATGTGCCACTCAAACTTATAACCCTGAGATCAAGAGTCCCATACTCTGCTAAAGGAGCCAGTCTGGCACAGTCTTCAGAGCTATTGGCCTATGGTTGTTTGGTTGGTTGGTTAGTTAGTTTCTTTCTTTCTTTCTTTATTTCCATAGTATCTTTCTCCGTTTTTGGCAGCAGGGTAATTCTTGCTCCCTAGAATGCATTTGGAAGTGTTCCTTCCTTTGCTTTTTTTTTGGGGGGGGGAGGATAAATTATTCCAAAGAGGAATAGGTATTAAATATTCTTTATTTTTTTAAAGACTTTATTTATTTATTTATTTGAGAGAGAGAGAGAACATGAATAGGGGAGAGAGGCAGAGGGAAAGGGAGAAGGGGCTCCATCCCCAGACCTGAGATCATGACCTGAGCTGAAGGCAGATGCTTAACTGACTGAGCCACCCAGGTGCCCCTTAACTCTTTTTTTTTTTTTAAGATTTTATTTATTTTATTTGACAGATAGAAATCACAAGTAGGCAGAGAGGCAGGCAGAGAGAGAGAGAGGAGAAAGCAGGCTCCCTGCCAAGCAGAGAGCCCAATGCGGGGCTCAATCCCAGGACCCTGGGATCATAACCTGAGCCGAAGGCAGAAGCTTTAACCCACTGAGCCACCCAGGTGCCCCCCCTTAACTCTTCTTTAAATCTGGCCCTCAACTTTATTGTTGTTGTTGTTGTTGGGAGTTTTTATGATTACTGATTCAATGTCATTACTGGTCATTGCTCTGTCCAAATTTTCTATTTCTTTCTGCCTCAGTTTTGACAGATTTTATGTTTCTAGAAATTTATCCATTTCTTCTATGTTGTCTAATTCCTTGGCATATAAATTTTCATAATAATCTCTTACAATAGTTTGTGGTATTGGTGGATATTTCTCCTCTCTCATTTGTGGCTTTATTTATTTGGGTCCTTTCTCTTTTCTTTTTGATATCCATTTGATATCCATTTTATTAATTTTTCCAAATAAACAACTCCTGGTTTCATTGATCTTTTCTATTATATATTTGTTTCTGTATAATTTATTTCTGCTCTAATATTTATTATTTCCTTCATTCTGCTGGCTTTAGGCTTCATTTGTTGTCCTTTTTCTAGCTCCATTAGGTGTAAGGTTAGGTTGCTTTTTGTTTGTTTTTGTTCTTGCTTCCTGAGATAGGCTTGTATTGCGACAAACTTCTTTCTCGTTTCATAGCATGGTGATCAGAAAAGATGCCTGGTATACTGGAAGGTTGTTGGTAACTGGGTGATGGACATTAAGGAGGGATGTGATAGAATGATACTGGGTATTGTATAAGCCTGGTGAATCACTGAACCCTACCTCTGAGACTAATAATACACTATTTGTTAATTAATTGAATTTAAATTTTAAAAACAGATTTGAGCAAGAAGAGATTAATATAGATAATTAGATGCTTGCAAAATTGTTGGGAGAACTGGTGGAATGAAAGTCATGGAAAGCTACTGCTGAATCTCAGGCTTACTCCAAAATTTTAAAGAATCAGGAAGTTTCAGGACACATAAGAAACTACCACCAGTTTTCAAAGCTCCCTGTTATAGAGGGTGTGTGGCTTGCAAGAATGCTGTGAGTCCACCAAAGCACATGCTACTTCCCTCTGCTGTCAGAGGAGCAATAGTATCACTTCTCTCTTCTACCCTCCAAACTTCATTTGAGTAGCTCTTATTGTCGGTGTCTAACATGGAGCTCTGCTGGCAAGGTTAGGTACAAAGAAATGCAGTGAAGGATATGGGACTCCTGATGAGCTGGCAATAGCCATGTGGGATAGTCTATTCTTTTGGCTACTCAGCATTCTTACACATCTTTCTATGCATGTTGGACTTCCAAACTGCAAAATGAACAGCATCCGTCTTCTATCTAAATTGGTGAAAATCTCTGTCATGGAATTGAAGACGTGCTTACCCTCTTTCCAAATATAGGAAACCTATCACTTTATCCATTTCTTTGTGGTGCTCATTCCTCTTTAACAATCCTCCTTGCATATCCAGGATTCTGAAAACTAATTATAATTTTAACCACTACCAACATGCATTGTATGTTATACTAGTAGAAGAGAAAGAAGGTATAAAATAAAAGAGAAAGAATATTATGCACTACACAGATATTACCTAAGAAAGCGAGAAGAAAATATTCATAATTAATATAATAGAATATATTAGATTAGATATTATCTATCATATCATATTTTCTATCATTATATTAATATATATATCTATATTAATCTAATAGATTAGAATCAATATTTGTGACTTCCATCACTACTTATTCATTGTAAATTTGATCGCAGTAGGGATGTTTATTGATTTTGTTCTTTACCAAGCTGACTGATCCAAATTTTCATTCTTGATGTCCCACCTGTACTGGATTGTTGTAGATTCCATTTAGTTTTACCATTCGATGTGGAAGTATTAAGTAAGTCTTCTAGAATCTAGACATAACTTCATTGTATGTAACAACAACCCTTCATCCCCATAATAATCTGATAAATTCCTTCAAATGGTACAGTAATCTTCTTCTTTGCCTCCTGGTTAAATGATATTATGATAGTTAAATGATTTCTCAACTACCCATTCATTGGAGCTATTTTTATGTTCTCTGGTGATGGCACTCTTCATTAGGAACAAAAAAGTTAAACTAGAAATGCTTAAAGATGTAGGGCTGGGATGGAAAATTTTTTTGTTGGATTACTATGAGTACTAGGGAAAGGAACTACTGCTGTACTCTGGTATAAGGCCTGTGTATTCTGCTATGGGCAATACACAGCATAAATGGTTGTGTTTCAGAGGAAATAGAGCAATTTGTAGGATTGGCTTCAGTCTGAAAAGGGTTTCCCAAGGAGCTAGTTGACTGTTCTATGAAGTCGTCCATTGTTCCTGAGTGACAGATTCCACTGGACCATTGGACCATATGGATTCCACTGGACCATTGGACCATAGACCATTGGACCTACTGGATACCATGTGATTGCTTTCCTTATTTTTCTGTAAAATATGTCTGGATCAGAAGCACAATGAGCAGTGTGCTATGGAAGTGACTCATGAATTTAATAACTGTTAGATAATACTATGACAAAAGTATTGCAGGAGAAAAGATAAATTGATATCCATAGTAAGAGTCTATTTTAATAAGGAACAAAACTTATTGCAATGGTGTTAACCATTGCATCAAAAAGGGAAACTCATTGAACCCATATATAAGGGTTATTGAACCCATATATAATATTCAATGATATTCTATTGATAAACCACTTAACTAAGCACAGGGTAACTTGGGAAAGAGGCTGGTAACTACCTAGAATATGTTATATCATACACCTCAGTATAGAGAGTCTCCATTTCGTGGGGATTCACATGAACATGACTTTACAAACTTGTGTTCATTTATTTTTTTAAAAATATCTTATCTATTTATTTGAGAGAGTGATCATGAGAGAGAGAGCACACAGGCAGGAGCAGAGAGAGAGGAAGAAGCAGACTCCACTGAGCAGGGAGCCGGACACAAGGCTTGGTCCCAGGACCCTGGGATCACAACCTGAGGTGAAGGCAGGTGCTTCACCAACTGAGCCACCCGGGCACTCCACCTGTGTTTATTTAAATTGCCTGATCTATGTATTTCATTCCCAGGGCCCATACCACCAGTAATCCCATAATCCAGTATTGGTCCATTAGTCATTAAAATTTATCACTATACACTCAAATCTTTGAAATCTCTCATGGCAGATAAGCTACACAACAAGATTACTAATTGATTTCCTATCCACCAGGAAGATTTCCTTTATCTGATGTTCCTCAGAGCCACTCCTAGGCAATCTTTTTCTGGATTGTTTCCACCTATCAAGCCATTTGGCTTTTCATAAGGAATTCTGCAAGATGCCTTCGGTGTAGATAGAGAGCAAAAGTAGATGTGAAAGTTGTGAGAGCTTACTTGTATAACTCATTTGCAATTTTAGGACCTATTCAAGTCTGGTCATGTATATGCCAATTCAACAAGTTTGGTAGATCAGAAAATACTCAGAGCACAAATCAGGCCACATGGTCATTTATTTTTGCATTGTCAGGAGTTCTGTCTCAACCTAAGCATGGTGACAAGATAGAAACTATTTTTGAAAATGTCATTTGCCAGTTTCAAAGGATAATATGTACATGCCACAAAACCCTTACACCTGGCTCTGTTTTTCTCACCCTAGTTTTGCCTGACAAATTTCCATTCGTTGTCCCTTCCTGTCACAGATCTTTCAAACACAACTGGATCTCTGTTAACTTAAGGCCACTTGGCACAGCAGATTATACCACTGCCTTAATCTGCTGCAAAAACTTTCCATTGCTCTGGGCTCTGCTAGAATTTAACAACTATAAGGTTTATTTAGCAAATACATTAGTTATAGAGGTCAGATGGGCTCATCTCGTGCTATGCTTTTTAGTTGTTGAAGGATTCAGGATGAAGAAACTTCCTTTTGGATCATTATTCCCCTACAAACTTCATTAAGGTGGCAGGTTCTTGAGTTTTTGTGGAGATTATTTCCTACCCTCTGACACCTATATGTCTTATCAAGGCATCTACTCTATTAATTAATTTCTGTTCACCAGCTCGGATTAATATTATTTCATCATTTTAATAGACCGGTAACTAGAATGTGAACAAGGTCCCTGCAAGGTTATGAAACAGAACTGAAGAATTTACATAGTTCAACATAGACTTGAGATAAAGGAATGAAGATGTATTATTGTCTCTGCACAGTGAAAGCAAATTAGTTTTATTGTAGCCTTTGGCCATGGCATAGATGAGATTTTTCAGACAAAGAACTGCATAGCAGGTTCCAGGGGGTTTGCTGATTCATTGCCGTACCTGTAATATGTGTACTTCTGGAATAGTAAACTCAATGAGAATCAATACTGGACTTAAATTACAATAAGACTCTGTAATTCTCTAAGATCTGTCTTCTTTTTTTTCTCCAGTTAAAAAAAATCTATTTTAGATTTGTGTATGATTGATATATAGAGAACCATACATATTCAATGCACACAATTTGATCAGTTCGGATACACACTGTACATCTATGCTACCATCAACACAATCAAGGTAGTAGACTATCCAACACACCCCAGTTTCCTTGTATTTCTTTGTTTTGGTTTTATTTTATGGTAAGAACACTTAACATAATATCTATTCCTTTAACAAATTTTGAAATGTGTGTTAAAGATATGTACTATGTTGTATAGTAGATCTCTGGAATTTATTCATCTAGCATAGCAAACTTTATATCCATTGAATACTAACTTCCCATTTCCTTCATTCCCTAGCTCCTGGCATCCACTATTATATTCTTTGCTTCTATGGGTTTGACTATTTTTGATACCTCTTGTCCTATTTATCCTTCTGTTACTGGGTTATTTCACTTAATATAATGTCCTATAGTTGCAAGCATGTTGTCAAAAATGACAAGAGTTTATCTTATTTTCATTCTGAATAATATTACCTCATATGTATATACCATATTTTCTTTATCCTTTCATCTGTTGTTGGACAGTTGGGTTGTTTCTATATTTTAATTATTATGAATGATACTGCAGTAAACATGGGAGTGCAGCCATCTCTTTAAGATCTGAATTTCAATTCATTTGGATATATATCCAGATAGCTGAATCATATAGAAGTTCTATTTTTAACTTTTTGAGGAAGCCCCATTTTTTTTTATCTTCCAGTTTTTATCTAAATTCCAGCTAGTTAACATACAGTGTAATATTTGTTTCATGTGTAGGATTTAGTGATTCATCACTTAAAAGCAATACCCAGTGCTCATCCCAAGTGTCCTCCTTAATAGCCATTACCCATTTAACCTATCCTCCTGCCCACCTCCCTTCCAGCAATCCTCAATTTGTTCTTTATAGTTAAGAGTCAACTTTATGGTTTTCCTCTCTCTTTTTCCTCTATGTTCATCTGTTATGTTTCTTCAATTCCACACATGAGTGAAATCATACAGTATTTGTCTTTCTCTGACTTATTCTGCTTAGCATAATAGTCTCTATCTCCATCCGTCTCATCACAAATGGCAAGATTTCATTCTTTTTGATGGCTGAGTGATATTCCTGTGTTTGTGTGTCTGTGCACATGTCCCACTTCTTTATCCGTTCATCAGTCAATGGGCATTTGGGATCTTTCTGTAATTTGACCACTTTTGATAATGCTGCTAAAAACATTGGGGTGCATGTAACCTATCAAATTATTATTTTTATATTCTTTGGGTAAATACTTAGTAATACAATTGCTGGATAATAGGTTAGTTCTAGTTTTAACTTTTTGAGGAATGTCCATACTCTTTTCCAGAGTAGTTGCGCCAGCTTGCATTCTGACCAATCCTTGCCAACACTTGTTGCTTCATGTCTTGTTAATTTAATCATTTAACAAGTGTAAGCTAACATCTCATTGTAGTTTTGATTTCTATTTCTCTGATGATGAGTGATGTTGACTATCTTTTCATGTGTCTGTTAGCCATCGGGATATCTTCTTTGTGAAAATGTCTACACATGTCTTCTGCCCATTTTTCAACTGAATTATTTGTGTTTTGGGTATTAAATTTTATAAGTTCTTTATATGTTTTGGATAGTAACACCTTATCATATATGTCATTTGCAAATATCTTCTCCCATTCTGATGGATGACTTTTAATTTTGTTGATTGCTTCTTTTGCTTTGCAGAAGATTCTTATCCTGATAAGGTCCCAATAATTTATTTTTGCTTTTGTTTCCCTTGCCTCAGGAGATCTATCTGGTAAGAAGTTGCTATGGTCGATGTCAAAAAGGTTACTTAATGCTTGTGTTCTCCTCTAGAATTTTGATGGTTTCCTTTCTCATATTAGGTCTTTCATCCATTTTGAATTTTTGTTTATGGTGTAAGCAAATGGTCCAGTTTCATTCTTTAACAAGTTGCTGTCCAGTTTTCCTAACATCTAACACCATTTGTTGAAGAGACTGTCTTTTTTTCCATTGGATAGTCTTTCCTGCTTTGTAAAAGGTTTGTTGACCATAGAGTTGAAGGTCCAATTCTGTTCCATTGATCTATGTGTCCATATTTGTGTCAGTACCATACTGTTTGATCACTAGAGCTTTTCAATATACCTTGAAGTCCAAAAATTGTGATGCCTCTGGCTTTCCTTTTTTTACAAGATTGCTTTTGTTACTCAGTCCACTTTATTTGATAAAAAGAGTCAACAAAATAAGAATAGAGGCAACATAACTCAGCATCATAAATACGATATACAAAAAATCCACAGCTAATATCATCTGCAGTGGAGGAAAATGAGAACCTTTCCTCTATAGTCAGGAACAAGAAAGGGATATCCACTCTCAGGACCATTATTTAACACTGTATTGGAAGTTCTAGCCTCAGCAATTAGACAACAAAAGGAAAGAAAAGGCTTTTAAATCAGCAAAGAATTCAAAACTTTCACTATATGCAGATGACATGATACTCTATATAGAAAACCTGGAAGACTCTACCAAAAGTTTCCTAGAACTGATACATGAATTCAGTAAAGTTGCAGGAAATGAAATCAATGTACAGAAATCCTTTGCATTTCTTTCTATACACCACTAATGAAGCAGTGTAAAGAGAAATCAAGGAATAATTCTTCTTTACAACTGCACTCAAAACCATAAGATCCTAGAAGTCAAGTTAATCAAAGAGGTAAAAGACCTGTACCCTGAAAACTATAAAACACTTATGAAAGAAACAGAAGATGAGACAAAGAAATGGAAAAACATTCCATGTTCATGGGCTGAAAAAACAAATATTGTTAAAATGTCTATCCTAGGACACCTGAGTAGCTCAGTGGGTTAAGCCTCTGCCTTCGGCTCAGGTCATGATCTCAAGGCCCTGGGATTGAGGGCCCCTCATCTGTTTCTCTGCTCAGCAGGGAGCCTGCTTCCCCATCTCTCTCTCTGCCTACTTGTGATCTCTCTCTCTGTGTCAAATAAATAAATAAAATATTTTTTTTAAATGTCTATCCTACTCAAAGCAGTCTACACATTTAATGCAATCACATCAAAATATCACCAGAGTTTTTTACAGAGCTAGAACAAACAATCCCCAAATTTCTATGGTTCCTTATGTTTTCCATAGCTGCTGCACCCTTTATATTCCCACCAACAGTGTACAAGAGTTGCAATTTCTCCACAACCTCACTAACACCTATTATTATTTAAAAAATTTAACAGCCCTCTGTCTTCTTTACATCACAAATAGGTAAACTTGAATGTTAGAATGAAAAACTCTGTGTCTTTGAGATCTGGGATAGTGGCACCAATCTTTACCTTGCTTCCAGGGATTTGGTAATTGGTTTTGGTTTGTTATCTTTGCTGAGAAGAGGAAGTTACAGGGTCGTAAGCTTGGCTCTTCCTACCCTAATATCAGTAACTCTATGGATCAGGGAACCAAGATTCCAACTACTGAGCACAACTATTCCAAATTTATATGTAGTAATTGAGGGGAGAAAAGAGCCATTGTGTGTTTGCAGACCCATTATAAGAGAGACCCAGGCAGATATCCCACTATCACCTGACCTCTCCAAATCTCCACTATGACCTGTATTTACATTACCATTTTGGGAACCCACATTTTTTAAAGAGATTTTTTAAAATTTTTATTTATTTGATAGAGATCACGAGTAGGCAGAGAGGCAGGCAGAGAAAAGGGGAAGCAGGTTCCCCGCTGAGCAGAGAGCCCGATATGGGGCTCAATCCCAGGACCATGAGATCATGACCCGAGCCAAAGGCAGAGGCTTTAACCCACTGAGTCATCCAGGTGCACCAGGGAACCCACATTTTAATAATACAAGAAATCCCAGAAGATCTGGTTATTTTTTTGCCGAGAGAATCATCACCTTGATAATTAGAGAATCATTATCTTTACAATTAACTGCAGTTTCCCTTATTAAGATGTTTATGAAAATATTTGAGGTAGTGATACATAATACTTATTCAAGTGAATCCAACTTGCCATTTATTTGAGATACTTTGAGTCTATAATCTGGTTCTGGTCTGGAAAATGGGTGAAAGACTATGGTTTTCCATTGTAATGACATGAGGCAGATATCCTATCTTCATTCCTAAAATATGACTTTAAAAAGTTGAACTACTTTAGCTCAAGTCAATAACCTTTTGCAGTGATCTCTGTGAGTCAACAATTCTTACTACCAAATTGAACATGCTTCCAATATTAGGAGATGAACATTCACTTTTTGTTATGTGCTGTTCTTTGGTTTCTGTGACTCCAAGATCTGGCGGTAATACCTGGAGCTGAGAATTTAAAGCTCTGAGCTTGTCATTATTTTGGGAAAAGTCAGAAACCAGATCACCTGAGTCCTTTTAATCATAATTCCACCATAAAGCCCTAATACAGCAGCTGCTTGGATATTTTAAATCTTGTCTTCAGTAGACACTTCATTCCATTCAAACACCTGTGATAATTTAACTTGTTTGCTACTATAGGCTATAGCTTACAAGTATTCCATTTTCCAATGGTAGTGAGGTCATCATTTAATCAAACTGTGTTAAATAACCCGTTTGATTGCCATTTTTGAACTTTTATTTTCTCAAACCACTTAGATAGTTAACATAATGGCCAGTTATGGTTCCACCAAAAGAATAGTCTCCCATAGGAAAAAAGCATTTAATTCAGGGAATTTTATGTTCACAAAAGCATCAGATTTTGTACTGGAGAATCAGTAATCAGGGAAAGCTGCTACTGGCTCTGTTCTCAGTCAGACTTCTGAAAATCAGGAACGTGTAGAACCAAAGATCTTATCTGACTGCAAAGCTGAAATCCACAATTTAGAGAGCCCTCAGAGGTTAGTGAGAGACTTGTATCTGCTGCAGCCCATACAGCAATCTGTTATTGGTTGAGGAGAAAATTTAGGTTTCTGTCTCTCCTTCACCTTCCAAATCTCATGTAACTGCCTTTCACTATTGGACCTAACCTAGGGCCAAAGAAATTTCTTGGTTTCTAGCTCTTTTTTTTTTTTTAAAGATTTTTATTTATTTATTTGACAGACAGATCAGAAGTAGGCAGAGAGGCAGAGAGAGAGAGAGAGGAGGAAGCAGGCTCCCCGATGAGCAGAGAGCCCAATCGATGCAGGACTTGATCCCAGGACCCTGAGATCATGACCTGAGCCGAAGGCAGAAGCTTTAACCTGCTGAGCCACCCAGGCGCCCCTGGTTTCTAGCTCTTGTGATAAAGGAAGAATATAGACAAGGGTAAGAATGGTGCTAATCTATTACCAGGCAAACTGACACAGTGGTTAAGGGTATAGCTATACTACCTGAGTGCAGATTCTGGTTCCATCATCTAGTTCTGTGACCTTTGGTAAGCCACCTAATATCTCTGTGCCTCCACTGTGCCAGGTGAAATGTAGATAACCATCCTACTTCAAAGAAATTTGGGGAATTAATGCACATAAAATATGTGTAACAATGCCTGGCATATAGTAAGGATTAATGCATTAAGGAATTGTTATTAAAACTTGTAAATGAAATTTTGTGCAAGTCTTTGGTAAGGCTATGGTCTTGCCAAAATCCAAACAAAATTACTAGGCATCAGATAGCCTGTTTAGAACTGTTTGGTACTTAAGTTTTTTGTTGTTGTTGTTTTTAGGTGCTCCTTCCTAGAGTTATCCCATGAATCATAATAATTTAATTTCTCCAAGTGTACTTTATGTTTAAGGCTACATATTGTAGTAGCTAGTAGGTTTAATTAGCATTGTTTTTAGGAAGAGAAGCACCACTATGTGAAGATTTGAGGTAACATTAATTAAATCAGTTTTTTGTTTTTTGTTTTACTTTTTCATGAAGACCAAGGAAAACTTTTTAAAAATATCACAATTTCTCTTCTGAGTAGGATTACAAATGTGTTCTTAGAAAAAAGTCTGTCTTAGGGATCTTTATATACTTAAAATACCCCCAAAGTTTTCTCCCTACCCATAAAATAATAAAACACAAACTAATGACCTTATAATTTTAATTTCTCTAAAATGTTTCTCCAGAAACATTTATTGGAATATAATTAAATATTTTACCCACTGAGTTTATAATTCCTTAATGTTTTAAAATTCCTTAAAAAGTAGACGTATTTTAATAGATTGATTGCAAAAAATGAGTGTAGTTCTTTATTCCTCTCTGTATCGGTGCCCTTTGTATATGAATTTGGAGATTCTCTCAGAAAGAGGTAGAGACTTTCTCTAAGCATTGTGCTTGTGACTTCTTGTTTGTCAATATGAAGTGATGGCACTCCAAGACTTGAGGTCTTGTAATCTCTTACTCCTCTGCTTTTATCACCAGAACATGCCTAAGCCCCAGCTAGCCTGCTAGAGGGTCAGACTTATAGATATACATGGAGGCAGAGCTGAACCACCCCATTTTTCCAATCAAAGGTCAGACATGTAAGATAAGCCCAGTAAAGAGTAGCAAAGCCAACCTGTAGCTGACCAAAGATGACTAGGGGAGCTCCACCAAATGAAGTTCAGATTAGCAGATTTTCCAATAACCCTTAGAGGGACAAAAGGGTTTACAGCCCTCTAAGGTTATATAGTTCTTTGCTACACAACATTTTTGTTGCAATAGATATATACAGTGATATAAAGATTAAAAAACAGAGCAGTGAGTATAATTAAATCAAAAAATTATTTTTTATTTAGCTAAGTCAGGAAGGCAGTGTTCTCATGTCTTTTTTTATTCTTAAGTTGTACATTGTTTTGGAAAAATGTTAATATTCTTTTTGTTTGTTTCAAGTTTTATTTATTTATTTATTTAAATAAAACTAGAACTAATGTTCTAGTCAGTTAACATTAGTGTAACATTAATTTCAGGTATGCAATATATTGATTCATCATTTACATCTAACTCCCATGTCTGTTGATTCTTTTCTAAATATGAAATGCAAAGCTTTCAGAAACATAAGGGGAAAGTTAGATCACTTTCTTTGATTATCAAAAGCATGTTTGCATTTATTATTCTTCCAAAAGTCTATAAGCAACATATGCAAGTAAGATGAATTTGTTCATTCTTCACATTTTACATTCTGCATTTATTACTTGCTTATGTTGAAATTAACAAGGGAATTTGAAGAAATGGTTTCCCTTTAATATTGCTGTGCAGGAGGGAAATCATTCTCTAAAGAAATCTGTCTCAAAGCAACTAATGAGGAAAAGAAAACAACTTTCCTAAGTTTGTTGGAGTTGTGGAGATGCTCTGACACATAAGAGAAAAATGTTGCAAGTGGAAAGCAGTGCAATTTCAAGCACGAAATATACAGGCTTTCAAAACAAAATATCAGCTGACACAAATAGAAATAAAAACACCCTAAAAATTTGGTCAAGAAAGGCAAAAGTGGTTATTTCTCAGCAACCCCACTTTTAACTCAATACCAAGTGAAGCTTTGCAGCTGGGGTGATTAGGACATGAAAAACACTTTCGGAGAGGAGGGGGCTCAACTTAATTCAAGAAAACCAAGGCTTTCAATCTATTAGGTGCTGAGGATACAGACTGGGCCAAAGGTAGTGATTGTTAATCTGTATGAAAAGCAGAGTAAAAGCATACATAAGGTGTGTGTAAGCAATAAAATTTGCTTACATAATCAGAGAATGGGTCATAGACAAGGAAATATGTGATTAGGTCTCAATTTATGATTATGATTTACCGGATCAAATAAGTGTTGGCAGTATAAAAGGGAAATATATATATAAAACCATAGACATGTGAATAAGTGAGCCCTAAAGAGAAAATCCCATCTACCTGGAGCATAGGTGCTCTGGGGTAGAAGAGGATGGAGATAAGATATGACAGGAAAGATGACATGTTAATTACCTATTGTTGCAGACAAATTATCCCAAAACTTAGTTGCTTAAAACATTTGTGTCAGAGTTTCTGTGGGTCAGGAATTGAGTGTGATTTAACTATCTTCTGGCTCATGGTCTCTTGTAAGATTTTTGTTATATTCTGTCCCTTAGAAGCAAATCACTAGGTCCTGTGCCCATTCAAGGAAGAGGGCAGAGACAGCGGGAGGAAGAAGTCACTGGGGTTGTTTTAGAAATAACCCCCACAACGGGGTAAAAGTAATTCTTTCCATCAGAAATAATGGTATTCGAGAAAAGAGGTGGGTGAGGGAAAGACGGAAAAATGAAATTGCTTAAGTAGGCCAGTGGCAAACTGTGGAGAATATTTTCATGTCCCAGCGAAATGACAGGAGAGCTTGTATAAGGAGACACACTGTTCCTGTGTTGAGGCTAAGGAATGCCAATGTTTGTCACCAGAAAGATTCTGGAACAAAAGGTCTTCAAGTGCCTCAGCAAAGGCCTGACAGCTTACAGATGAACACGGCACTGACCTGCAGTGGTAGGAACACCTGTTCCTACCCCACAGGTGTGCTGCTGCCAGAGAGATGTTTGCAGCCTCACCTGCCTGCCAAGTCTGAACAGAGACATGAGAGGCAAATGACAGAGGGCATTATCAATGCATCCAGGCGCCCTGTGGTCAAAGGAATGTGAAACAAAGCACCTGGCACAGGGGACTCAGTGAAAAACAGAACTGAACATGACCGACAGTTTGCCCAAAAATAGTACTGAGAACATTACAAAATTTAAAGCATAAAAAGACTTTGTCAGACAAACAAACAAAAATCACTATAATGGGTTCAAATTATTCTGTAGGCAAGTGGAAAGAGAGAATATTAAATTATTCTGTAGGCAAGTAGAAAGAGAGAATATTAAGAATTGAGAACTAAATCAGTGACCTAGTATATCAAGTTAAAGAAATGGTTCTCTGGAAAAAAAAAAATATGAGACATAAAATACAATGAGATGGAAATAACAGATGCTTAAATTGTAAATAATATAAATTCTAGAAGAGAAAGTAATGGAGAAATAACAAGCAATTAATAAATAAAGTGTGTGAATAATGCTGCAATGCACATAGGGATGTATATTCTTTTCGAATTAGTGTTTTCATATTCTTTGGGTAAATACCCAGTAGCAGAATTACTGGATCATATGATATTTTTATTTATTTTTAATTTTTGAGGAACCTCCACACTGTTTTCCCCTGTGGCTGCAGCAGTTTGCATTCCCACCAACAGTGCACAACGGTTCTTTTTTCCACATTCTTGCCAACACTTGTTTTTTGTGTTTCTGGTTTTAGCCATTCTGACAGATATGAGGCAATATCTCATTGTTGTTGTTCTTTAAGATTTTATTTATTTATTTGGCACAGAGTGAGAGAGTGAGAGAGAGAGAGAGAGAGAGAGAGAGAGAGAGTACAAGCAGGATGAGATGCAGAGCCAGAAGCAGACTCCCCTTCTGAGCAGGGAGCCCAATGTGGGCTGAAGGCAAACACCCAACTGACTGAATCACCCAGATGCCCCTCACTGAGGGTTTGATTTGGTTTTCCTTGATGAAGAGTGATGTTGAGCATCTTTTCATGTGTCTGTTGGCCATCTGAATGTCTTCTTAGGAGAAATGTCTGTTTATGTCTTCTGCCCAATTTTAAATTTCAGTTCTTAATATATTTTGGATACTAACCACTTTTTGGATATGTCATTTGTAAATATCTTCTCCCATTAAGTAGGCTATCTTTGTGTTTTGAATGTTTCCTTTGTGCAAAAGCCTTTTATATTGATGTAGTCATAATTATTTTTAATTTTGTTTCCCTGGCCTCAGGAGACATCTAGAAAGATGTTGCTATACCCAGTGTCAGAGAAATAAGTGCTTGTGTTCTCTTCTAGGATTTTTTATCATTCCAGGCTTCAGATTTAGGCCTTAAACCCATTTTAAGTTTATTTTTTTGTATGGTGTGAGAAATAGTCCAGTTTCATTCTTTTCCATGTAGCTGTCTAGTTTCCCCACCATTTTGTGAAGAGACAATCTTTTCCCATTGCATATTCTTCTTTCCTTTGTCATAGATTAATTGACCATACAATAATTGGTTTATTTCTGGGATCTCTATTTGGTTCCATTGATCTTTGTGCCTATTTTTGTGCCAGTACCATACTGTTTTGATTACTATAGCTATGTAGTATATCTAGAAATTGGGGATTGTGATAGCTCCAGTTTTTTTCCTCTTTTTCAAGATTGGTTTGGCTATTTGGGGTCTTTTGTGATTCCACACAACTTTTAGGATTGTTCTAGTTCTGTTAAAAATTCTGTTGGTATTTTGATAGGGATTGCATTAGATGTGTAGATCACTTTGGGTTGTATAGACATTTTAACAATGTTTGTTCTTCCCACCCATGAACATTGGAATAGCTTTCCATTCGTGCCATCTTCAATTTCCTTAAGTGTTTTATAGTTTTCAGAGTAAAGTTATCTCACCTCCTTGGTTAAGTTTATTCCGATGTATTTTATTCTTTTTGGTGTAATTGTGAATGGGATTGTTGTATTGCTTTTTCTTTCTATTATGTCATATTAGTGTATAAACATGCAAAAAATTTTAAAAATGTAAAAATTCTTGTTTTTTGATTTGGTTTTTATCCTTTCTTTTGTTGATGTGGTGTATCATGCTGATTAGCAAATATTGAACTATGCTTGCATCCCAGGAATGAATTACACTTGATTGTAGTGAATGATTTTTTTAATGTTTTGTTGGATTAGGTTTGCTATTATTTTGTGAGGGCTTCTGCATTTATGTTCATTAGGGATGTTGATTGGTAGTACTCTCTTTTTATAGTGTCATTATCTGGTTTTGGTACCAAGGTAATGTTGGCCTTGAAGACTATTTTTGGAAGCTTTCCTTCCTCTTTAATTTTTTGGAGTGATTTGAGAAGAATCGGAATGAACTCTTCTTTAAACTTTGGTAAGTTTCACCCGTGAAACCATCTGATCCTGGGCTTTTGTCTGTTGGTGAGTTTTTTTGATTATGGGTTCGTTTTCATCATAGTTAATCAATGTTTTCAAATTTTCTATGTCTTCCTGGTTCTGTTTTGGGATCTTATATGTTTCTGGGAATTTATTCATTTCTTCTAGTTTATCCAACCAGTTGACATATAATTTTTCATAATATTCTCTTGTAATCCTTTGCATATCTGTGATCTCAGTTGTTGTTTCTTCTCTTTCCTTTCTGATTTTGTTTGAGTCTTCTCTTCTCTTTTTGTTTTTTGATAAGTCTGGCTAAAGATTTATAAATTTGTTGATCTTTTCAAAGAAGCAGCTCCTGGCTTCATTGATCTGTTTCATTGTGGTTTTTCTTGGTTTCTGTTTTCTTTAATTTTGCTCTCATTTTTATTATTTCCTTCCTTTTACTGGTTTTGCATTTTGTTTGTTCTTTTTCCCAGTTCCTTTAGGTCTAAAATTAGCTTATTTGACATTTGCTTGCTTCTCAAGGTAAGACTGTATTGCTGTAAACTTCTGTCTTAGAATACATTTTGCTGTATCTCCCAAATTTTGGACCACTGTTTTTTTCATTTTCATTTATCAACAGGGATTTCTTTAAATTTCCTCTTTGATTTCTTAGTTGACCCATTTCTTATTTAGTAGCATGCTGTTTACCCCCATGTATTTGTTTACCTCCATGTATTTGTATTTTACCTCCAAACTTTTTCTCTTGGTTGATTTCTAGTTTCATAGCACTGTGGTCAGAAAAACCTTAATCTTTTTGTTTTTGCCAAGACTTGTTTTGTGACTTAAAATATACTCTGTTCTGGAAAATGTCCCATGTGAACTTAAAAAGAATGTGTACTTTGCTGCTTTATGATGAAATGTTGTGAATATACCTGTTAGATTCAGCTGGTCCAATGTGTCATTCAAAGCCACTGTTTAGTTGTTGATTTTCTGTTTGGCAATCTATCCTTTGATGTAAGAGGGGTGTGAAAGTATCCTACTATTATAGCATTACTATCAATTTCTCCCTTTACGTTCTTAACAGTTATGTGCTCTCATGTTGGATGCATAAATATTTGCAATTAGATCTTCATTTTGGATTATTCCCTCTGTGATTATGTACTGTTCTTTGTTTCTTATTAACAGTCTTTCTTTTAAAGTCCATTTTTTTTCTGACATAAGTATTGTTACCCCAGCTTTCTTTTCATTTCCATTCGCATGATAAATGTTTTCCATCCTTTCACTTTCAATCTACATATCTTTAGGTCTGAAATGTGTCTCTTATAGGTAGCATGTAGCTTGGTTTTGCTTTTTTTATCCATTCCATCACACCTTGTCTTTTGATTAGAGCATTTAGTCTATTTACATTCAAAAACAATTACTGATAGGTATGTACTTACTGATATTTTATTACTTGTTTTATGATTATTTTTGTAGTTCTTTTTTTAGTTCCTTTTTTTAGAAAAGAAGATTTTATTTATTTATTTGACAGAGAGAGAGATCACAAGTAGGCAGAAAGGCAGGGAGAGAGAGAGGGTGAAGCAGTCTCCCCACTGAGCAGAGAGCCTGATGAGGGGCTCCATCCCAGGATGCTGAGATCATGACCTGAGCTGAAGACAGAGGCTTAACCCACTGAGTTACCCAGACACCCCTGTTCTTTTTCTTCTCTCACAGTCTGCTGGCTTTCCCTAATGATATACTTGTAGTCCTTTTTCTTTATTTTTTGCATATATATTTCTGGTTTTTGATTTGTGCTTACCCTTATGGTTTTTTTGTTTTGTTTTGTTTTGTTTTTTTGGGTTTTTTTTAAATTTTTTATAAACATATAATATATTTTTATCCTCAAGGGTACAGGTCTGTGAATCACCAGGTTTACACACTTCACAGCACTCACCCAAGCACATACCCCTCCCCAAAGTCCATAACCCCACCCCCTTCTCCCAAACCCCCTCCCCCCAGCAACCCTCAGTTTGTTTTGTGAGATTAAGAGTCACTTATGGTTTGTCTCCCTCCCAATCCCATCTTGTTTCATTTATTCTTCTCCTACCCCCTTAACCCCCCCATGTTGCATCTCTACTTCCTCATACCAGGGAGATCATATGATAGTTGCCTTTCTCCTGTTGACTTATTTCACTAAGCGTGATACCTTCTAGTTCCATCCATGTCATTGCAAATGGCAAGATTTCATTTCTTTTGATGGCTGCATAGTATTCCATTGTGTATATATACCACATCTTCTTGATCCATTCATCTGTTGATAGACGTCTAGGTTCTTTCCATAGTTTGGCTATCGTAGACATTGCTGCTATAAACATTCGGGTGCATGTGCCCCTTCGGATCACTACGTTTGTATCTTTAGAGTAAATACCCAGTAGTGCAATTGCTAGGTCATAGGGTAGTTCTATTTTCAACATTTTGAGGAACCTCCGTGCTGTTTTCCAGACTGGTTGCACCAGCTTGCATTCCCACCAACAGTGTAGGAGGGTTCCCCTTTCTCTGAATCCTCACCAGCATCTGTCATTTCCTGACTTGTTAATTTTAGCCAGTTAACAAAACCAAAAGACAACTGACAGAATGGGAGAAGATATTTGCAAACGACATATCAGATAAAGGGCTAGTGTCCAAAATCTAGAAAGAACTTAGAAAACTCAACACCCAAAGAACAAATAATCCAATCAAGAAATGGGCAGAAGACATGAACAGACATTTCTGCGAAGAAGACATCCAGATGGCCAACAGACACATGAAAAAGTGCTCCATATCACTCGGCATCAGGGAAATACAGATCAAAACCACAATGAGATATCATCTCACACCAGTCAGAATGGCTAAAATTACCTTTATGTTTATATAAAACATCTTGTTCACAGACCTGTACTCCTGGGGCTAATAATACATTATATGTTAAGAAAAAAATAAAAAATTTTTAAAAATCTTATGCATATAGAAGTCTATATTAAGTTGTCACTTAAGTTTGAACCCATTCCAAAAGCATTACATTTTTACTCCACTTCTTTTATTTTAGGTTTGTGATGTCATACTTCATATCCTTTTGTATTGTGAATCTCTTAACTGATTTTTATAGATCTATTTAATATATCTTTTCTGTGCTCCTTAATTTTCTTACTCCTGCTTATGCTCTTTCCTTTCTACTTACAGAATCCCATTTAACATTTCTTGTAAGGTTGGTTTGGTAGTTATGAATTCTTTTAACTTATGTTAAATGTGCAGGAAACTTATCTCTTCTATGCTCAGTGATAGCCTTGATGGATAGAATACTCTTGATTATAGGTTTGTTTGTTTTCTTTCACCACTTTTAATATATCATGTCCTCTCTTTGGGCCTAAAACCTTTCTGCTAAAAAATCAGCTGATAGTCTTATGGGGTTTCCCTTTTATTTAACTGTTTTCTATTGCTACTTTTAGAATTCTATGTTTATTACTATTTTTTGCTATCATAATTATTGTGTATCTTGGTGTGTGCCTCCTTGAGTTGATTTTATAACATGTAGATTTGTTTGACCATCACTACAATCTGTAGCAACAGCAATCTCCCACCTTCCTAACCACTGGCAACCACCAGTGGTTTGGATCCAATGTTTTTCCATATAAAGTTTAGAACAAACTTCTCTATGTATGCGCACACACACACACGCCCTCGTGTGGATTTTGATGAAAATTGTAATGAATTTATTGATCAATTTGGGGAATCTTCTGTTCTCTTTTAAAAGCCCCAGATATTTTGAAGCTCATGTCATAACACAAAACTCCCTCTAACTATCCTTATTATTATCAGCTGATCTCACTTATTCAGTGACCTCTTTAGCTCTACTCTCTTTTTCTCAATTATTTTTCTAGGTGTTATCAACATAATGCAGAGGGCTTATTACAGCTTTAGGGTTTCTTAACTGCCTTTTCCAGAATGGCATTTTTCTACATGCTGTCACATGATTTTTATGTTCTACTGCATCATCTAGAAATCTGTGTATCAGGAAACACTCTTTAACACCCAGTTAATTATCTCTAACACATCATCTCACCAGTCCTTCACCTATATTAAAAACTTCTTTTCAATAGTGATGAAACAATAGGATATCAACATGTAAAAAAAAGAAAAGTAAAAGGATTCTTAACCCATACCTCATACCTGATACAAAATTTAATTAAAAATGGATCAGACCTTAATGTAAAACTTCAGACAATGGTGATGGGCATTAAGGAGGGGACTTGAACACTCAGTGTTCAAGTGTTATACGCACTCAGTGTTATATGCAAATGATGAATCACTAAAGTCTACCTCTATGTGCTAATTATTTCATTTTAAATAAATGTTTTTGAAAGTAATACATCTAGAAGAAAATATGGGGATATACTTATGATTTTTGGCTAGGAAAAGATAAAATTCATTAACTGGACATCATAAGAATTAAGAACTTACACTCTTCAAAGGTCAGTGTTGGGATGCCTGGGTGGCTCAGTTGGTTAAGCAGCTGCCTTCGGCTCAGGTCATGATCCCAGCGTCCTGGGATCGAGTCCCACATCGGGCTCCTTGCTCCACAGGGAGCCTGCTTCTCCCTCTGACTCTTCCTTCCACTCTGTCTACCTGTGCTCGCTCTCACTCACTCTCTCTCTGACAAATAAATAAATAAAATCTTTAAAAAAAAAAAAAAAAAAAAAACAAAGGTCAGTGTTGAGAGAATGAAAAACAAATGACAGATGGGGAGAAAATATTTGTAAACCACACATCTGATAAATGACACATAGAGATAAATAAAAATCTCTTAAAGCTCAATATTAAGAAAGCAACCCAGTGAAAATTTGGCAAAAGATTTAAGTAAAAACTGAAGAAGACCCCAAACTACTAGAACTCATACAGCAATTCAGTAATGTGGCAGGATACAAAATCAATGTACAGAAATCAGTGGCTTTCTTATACACTAACAATGAAATTACAGAAAGGGAAATTAGGGAATCAATTCCATTTACTATAGCATGAAGAGCCATAAGACACCTGGGAATAAACCTAACCAAAGAGGTAAAGGAACTGTACTCGAGAAACTACAGAACACTCATGAAAGAAATTGAAAAAGACACAAAAAGATGGAAGACCATTCCATGCTCTTGGATCAGAAGAATAAACATTGTTAAAATGTCTATACCACCTAGAGCAATCTATACTTTTAATGCCATTCCAATAAAAATTCCACCGATATTTTTCAAAGAGCTGGAGCAAATAACCCCCAAATTTGTATAGAATCAGAAGAGATCCCAAATTGCTAAGGAAATATTGAAAAACAAAAATAAAACTGGGGGCATCATGTTACCTGATTTCAAGCTTTACTACAAACCTGTGATCATCAAGACAGCATGGTACTGGCATAAAAACAGACACATAGACCAGTGGAACAGAGTAGAGAGCCCAGATATGGACCCTCAACTCTATGGTCAAATAATCTTCGACAAAACAGGACAAAATATATATATTGGGAAAAAGACAGTCTCTTCAATAAATGGTGCTGGGAAAACTGGGCAGCTATATGTAGAAGAATGAAACTCGACCATTCTCTTACACTGTACACAAATATAACTCAAAGTGGATAAAAGACCTCAACGTGAGACAGGAATCCATCAGAATCCTAGAGGAGAATATAGGCAGTAACCTCTTAAATATCAGCCACAGCAACTTCTTTCAAGATATGTCTCCAAAGGCAAAAGAAACAAAAGCGAAAATAAACTTTTGGGACTTCATCAAGATCAAAAACTTCTGCACAGCAAAGGAAACAGTCAACAAAACAAAGAGGCAACCCATGAAATGGGAGAAGATACTTGCAAATGACAATACAGACAAAAAGTTATATCCAGGATCTATAAAGAACTCCTCAAACTCAACACACACAAAACAGACAATCATATCAAAATATGGGCAGAAGATATGAACAGACACTTCTCCAATGAAGACATACAAATGGCTACCAGACACATGAAAAAATGTTCATCATCACTAGCCATCAGGGAGATTCAAATTAAAACCACATTGAGATATCACCTTACACCAGTTCGAATGGCCAAAATTAGCAAGACAGGAAACAACATGTGTGTTGGAGGGGATGTGGAGAAAGGGGAACCCTCTTCCACTGTTGGTGGGAATGCAAGTTGGTGCTGCCACTTTGGAAAACAGTGTGGAGATTCCTCAAGAAATTAAAAATAGAGCTTCCCTAAGACACTGCAATTGCACTACTGAATAGTTACCCCAAAGATACAGATGTAGTGAAAAGAAGGTCCATCTGTACCCCAATGTTTATAGCAGCAATGGCCATGGTCACCAAACTGTGGAAAGAGCTAAGATGCCCTTCAATGGAGGAATGGATAAGGAAGATGTGGTCCCTATACACTATGGAGTATTATGCCTTCATCAGAAAGGATGAATACCCGATTTTTGTACCAACATGGATGGGACTGGAAGAGATTATGCTGAGTGAAATAAATCAGGCAGAGAGAGTCAATAATCATATGGTTTCACTTATTTATGGAGCATAACAAATAGCATGGAGGACATGGGAAGATGGAGAGGAGAAGGGAGTTGGGGGAAATTGAAAGGGGAGGTGAACCATGAGAGACTATGGACTCTTAGTCCATAGGGGGTTTTGAAGGGGCGGGGGTGGGAGGTTGGGGGAACCAAGTGGTGGGTATTGGAGAGGGCCTGGGTGTGGTGCAAAAACAACGAATACTGTCACGCTGAAAATAAATAAATAAATAAATAAATAAATAAATAAAAAAAACTGAAGAAGATATATACACAACAAATAAGCTCATGGAAAGAAGCTCACCACCATTATCATTAGGGAAATACAAATTAAAAGCACACCAGTGTATCTCGACATACCTATTAATATGGCTAATTTTGAAAAAATGATAATATCAAGTGTTAATAAAGAAACAAAGCAGCTAACATCATATATTGTATATAAGAATACATAATAGCATAACTACTCTAAAAACCGGTTTGGCTATTTCTTATAGCTACCTATACATTTATCCTATGACCTAATAGTCCTACAAGTAGACATTTATCTATGTGAAATGAAAAACCATTCAGATAAAAACCATAGAGAAATATTATAGTGACTTTAATAGTAATTGCCTCAAACTAGTAAAAAACTTTAAAATGTCTCTCAGATGGAGAACAGGTAATTGTGGGATGGGCAAAATGGGTGAAGGAGAGTGGGAGATACAGACTTTCAGTTTAGAGTGAGTAAGTCATAAGAATAAAAGGCCAGCATTTGGAATACAGTCAATGATCTTATAGTAACAATGCTTGGCGACAAATCGGAGCTACACTTCTGAGCACAGCATAATATACAAAGAAGTTCAATCACTATGTCGTACACCTGAAACTAATATACCGTTGTGTGTCAACTACACTTGTATCGAAAACAATGTTTTAAATGTGGTACATTCACACTGGAATATTTAAATGTGGTACATTCACACTGGAATATAACTCAGCAATAAAATGGAATGGATTTTCAATAGATGCAACAATATGGAAAAATTTCAAGTGTATTATGTTAATTGAATGAAATCAGAATCAAATGGCTACATCATATGATCGCATTTATATGACATTCTGGCAAATGGAAAACTACAGGGACAGAAAATAGATCAGTGGTTGCCAGTTGCAGGAGCTGAGGAGCAGAGATTGACTAACAAGTGGTTCGTGGAGGAATTTGGGGAGCTAAAGGAATTGTTCCATATCTTGATTGGGATGGTGGCTCCAGGATTATGTACCTTTGTCCAAACTCACAGAACTATAGACTAAAAAGATAAATTTTACTGTATATAAATTATTTTCAATAAACAAAAACTAAAACCCACTTCTGATCCAATGACTTTACCATTCTGGCATTACCCATGCACCCATTAGGTTCTATTGTCTACACTTGATTCTATGTCATTCATAAGTAAATTCCTTGTAAATAAATACTCTGAACTCATTTACTGTCTCCTATTTTTTAACTTTTAATTTCAGAATCATTTTAGATTCACATGCAATTTTAAGATATCTCCACAATGAGATCTCATATACCCTTCACACAGCTTCTTGTCAGTAGTCGCATCTCACAAAACTATATAGTACAATATTATAACGAGGACATTGACACTGATAGAGTAGATGCAGAACATATCCATCTATAAAGATTCCCTTATTGCACTTTTATAGCTAAATCTACGTCCCTCTCACCTGTACCGCCTCAGCCCCTGGCAACCACCCATCTGTTCTCTCATTCTACAGTCATGTCATTTCAAGAATGTTATAAAGATGGAATCATACAGTTTGTGATTTGGGGATTTTTTTTTTCACTGAGCATAATACCCTGGAGATTATCCAGGTTGTTGTATCTATTGATAATTGTATCTACTGATAATTTCTTTTTATTGCTAAGGAATACTCTGTGATTTATATGTATCACAGTTTGTTTCACAATTAACTCTTTTTACTTCCAGGTAGACATAAAAGTCTAGATTTCCCACTCAGAGTGGGTTTAAGGGTGAATGGTGACGGTTATTGCTGGGTAGTGGGTAGGAGAACTAATTCTCCAATAGCTCTCTATTGATACCTTCCTGGCTCTGAGAGTTATGTTTGTTTCATAACTGCTTCCCAGTAGCCATCACTGACATTGGATGGGAACGGCTTGTTACCACCTGCAGTGATGAACGTTCTAGCTCTCTACTTAGTTTCCTCTGATGCTACCATAGTAAGGAGTAGGTTCTGCTAGAAGTTTAGTCTAATCTCTTGGCCTTTGCTGGAGCCACAGTTTTTTGTGTGTTTTTGCCTGGCCTGGAGGAGGGTGATTACTATTTAAAAGTTTGTTGTCATTTTTCATTCTTTGGCTAAGGGGAGCAGACTTTTGAGCACCGTTGGCATTTCTAGTTTTCTTGATTCTACAATTTCAAGTCTGAAATGCATGAAGCACAAAGAAAACCCAGAGAGCTATCCATTATGTCATTCTTTGAATTCATATATTACTAGCTGGTTTGATTTCTTCTTTCTCCTATTCAGAATCTTTTTGTATTTGCTTTATGTAACATCCAGGGTTTTCAGTTGCTTTTAGTGGGAAAAATAGGGGAAAGATGGATACTCTTCTTTTCCCAGATGCAGAAGTGTTTTCCTACTTTATTCTTTTGGGGAAAGCTCTGAATACAGTTAAAACTAAATGTCTTTCTAATCTGTGTCTATATAGAGTAACCTGATTTTTCTGGAGAAAAAAAAGATACAATTACTAACTGATAATTTAATTTCGTTAATGAAGGCTTGGTCTTTGCCTTTCATTCTAGATTTCTTTTAAGTTCTATTTTTCTCTTCATTAGATGACAATTTCCTAACTTCTCTTTTTGAATCTCAGTAAACTTTTCTCCCTATACTTTGCTCTCAACTGGTAGCGTTAGTCATTAATCTTGTATTTTATCCATTCTAAGGATAAGTATAAATAATGAAGAATATCCATAAATGAGGACATGTCTTAGAATTAGTGGTGCCTAACAATCACTTTCAGCAAGGTAACAGTCATTATATAGTTGTAATTGGTTATATTGGACAGTTTTAGCTATTCAAACTGTTATCATTCCTCTGTCTAAATCTAAAAGCATACTATTAATAAGCTCAAAATAATATTATAAGTGGTCAAAAGTGTGGAGTGTTTAATTGTCAACACTTTTTTCTTTCTTGGCAGTATATAAAATAAAGTGGCATCTTACAATTTACCACATCTTACGTTTGATGAAACATAATGTATTATGAAATTATAAACAAGCTGAGATGCCACCTTATTTCTGCAAATACATATTTCTACATAGATAGATGGATAGACAGACAGATAGATGGATACTTCAAACACATATGGTGGCTGGGTCAGGAAGAAGAGCTTTACTTATATTCACAGAAAGCAGCCAGATTAACATTGTAACATAGGTCCTCTATGCCCAACAACTCTGTAGATTGGCACGTGAGCCAGATAGAGAAATTACCTACACAGTTGGCGGATTTTATTTGGTAGGTGAAGGAATTAGAAAAAAAGGACACTTTTTGGCATTTATAAACAGAAAAAAAAAAAAAAATCCCGGCCCCATTTCCTGGGAGAGTCTGCTGAAGATGTAATGGAAAGAATCTGTACTCTAATTATTTTGTATATAAATAAATCTCTTTAGGGGCCAAATAAGTTTGGTGTGTTCAGGATTCACAACCTAGAGATGTTACCAAGGGCCTGGGATTCATCTCTTCTGAAGCATAAACACCTAGGAGGAGAACACTAAAGTCTTCCGGCAATCTCTGGGATATTGTCACTTTGGTAGTTCACGTAAATGCTTATCCCATGATGGAACCATTTGGCTCTTGGGGAAATGCTAGAAGATTTATTAGCTTTTTGTGAGAGCAATTAACTTCATCGGGGAAACAAATGACTATGGATCTAATCTAAATGTTTCTAAGGAAGTGAAAGCAAATATTCTGTATTTATATTATATACCTCTCTTTGTTTCATGGACCTAAGGCATTGTTATGGAAACACTGAAAAATACAGGGAAGATTTATTCTCCTGCAGTTACATAATGCTGAAATGAGACTCTTTCTGTCTCAGTTTCATCTGCAGTTCCAAGATAAAACATACCAATTTGTTCTAGTGCCAACTTTATTTGTTATACTCGGAACTGTGTTTCCTAGTATTTCCTTAACCTGTATATTCCTACCTTAGATTTGGATAAGAAGAGGAAATCTCATGAAATTAGGGAGGTTAGAGGGAAACAGTAACCATTACTCTTGGAAGGACCTAAAAGTGAGAGGAGTGACAAACAGATGAAGTGCTCAGCTTTTACTCATTCTACTCTGCTCCACATCAAACTCTCCTTCCCAACTGCTGATCTTGGGGACACACAGAGGCAGTAGTCACACTGGGACCCCAGCTTCACACAGATCCCTTTATAATTCTCTTTATACTGCCTTGGTAAAGCAACTGAACTTGTCTGTCTTCCCAGATGTCCTCTGCACCAGTGTTTCAGGAATGACAGTTTAGTGACATTTCTGTGATCCCACAACACTCCCCTCTGTAAGTTCACTTTCCCAGCAACACCCACTCTTATGTAAAGCAGGGGTGGGCAAATTATCTACAGCCCCATTGCCTGCTTTCCTTTTTCAAAATAAAGTTCTGTTGAAACAGAATTATGCCTATTTGTTTATGTATCATCTATAGCTGTTCTGTGTTGCAGAGGAGAGCTAAATATATACTATCTGGCTCTGTACAGAAAAAGTTTGCTGACCTGTGATGTAAAGTATAATTCCTACAATAAAGACAATATCCTACATGGTTCTTCATCTGGACGGAATCCTTTCTGATATGCCACCTAACCAGGACAAATAAAGGAGGTGGGTAATCACTGACCTAGTAATTCTTTGTTGACCTCCCACTACCCACCTCTGAAAAAATTTAGAGGCCCAGAAGGCAGGGAATAGGTGGAGAAGGAATTTTGCTAGAAAAAAATGGTGAAGGGCTGTAGCATTTTCTCTTGTCCATGTTTCCCTAATCTACACATAAAGGCACATACACACGTCATAAGCAGGGATATTCCTAATAACATCAAGCCTAGTTAGGGAGTGAGATGGAGGTGACAGTGAATTTAAGAAGACTACATGAGTTTGAGACTGAAGACCCGTAACTGATTCAGACTTAATGGGTGGGGAGTCTGGTTGATGCTGCCTATGGTACCAAATTGATACCTGTGTTAGGAAAGTAAATTTTCTCCCATTATAACTTCAGTAAGGGTGCATGTTTCCCATATGGAACACATAGAAGAACTGTAGAGACATTAGCATGGGATTAGCTTAGAAATATCTTCTTCCAAGATGGCTTCCTTCAAGGAACAGGAGGAGCTCAGCAAAAAGATGAGAAATGTTCCATGTGATGAAAGAGACAGAGGAACATATCTTCTCTTGGGATTACTCCTTGTCATTGCCATCAGGCTTTTGTCCTGCCTACTCTAGCCAAGAAAGTCTTGTATAGCTTATCCATGACATCTATTTTGTCAAATCCAGTGACCATTCTTTTGTTCTCATCTTACTCAGCAGCTTAGCAGCTTTTAAATATTTGACGTAATTGACTATTCTGTCCTTCTTAAAATACTTTCCTCTCCTAGCTTTAGTAACATACAATTTTCTGGCTTTTGTTACCTCACTAAGTGCCCCTTGTCAATGTCCTTCACTGGTTTTACCTGCTTTGCCTAAACTCTAAATATCAGGGGACTTTGAGAGTGGCTCTGGACCTCTCTTCTTCCTGTCTATATGTGACATCATCAGACTCCATAACCTAAAATGTCATGAATATGCTAATAATTTCCAAATCGATCTCATCAGCCCTATCTCTTCCCTGAGCCCCAATTCATATAGCCAATACTTTCCACCTTCATTTGGGCTTCTAACAGGTATCATATATATACAATATATCTAACAGCATACACACTTCCTAATTTAAATAAATATTACCACATCCCACTCAGCTCTCAAGCCAACCCAGAGTCGTTTGCTTGTTCTGTTCTTTTCTACCCAACTCATATCCAGTTCATTGGCAAACAAAATTAGTACCACTATGACCAAAGATCACCAATTCATCCCTCTGTCTATATTTGCAATGTTGTCACCTAATCAGCAACTTCCACGTGAACTGGAATCGCTTCTTAACTGACTTTCCTCCTTCCATTCCTGCTCCCTACTCTCCCCAACCCATTCCACATATAACAACCAGGAAAATATTAAATTGTAGATCAGACCATTTACTCCCTAGCTTAAAACCATTTCTATTAGAATAAAATTCATTCTTTTTATTATGACTTCTAAGAATTTACCTGATTTTTGTCTTTTTCCTCTTAATTCTTCAAAGAAACAAGAAAGAGCATGTTGCAGCTGGGAAACTGCAAGTGCTTTAATATGGTTGAGGATAAAGTATGTGGAAATTTGGAAAGTGATGACACTGGAAATATATGAGGGATCAAAGTGAGAAAGACTTGGGAACTTAAAAGTTCAGATATTCTGAAGAATTTGAGCAATACAATAACTAGATCCAAAATTACATGAGCGTTTTTAAGACCAACAGATTGTAACTAAACCAACTTTTCTTATCTTAAATAGTGATGTTTTAAACAATGGTTCAGATTCATATTTGTAATAGATGCTTTGAGTGACCCACGCATTCCATCAGCCTTCCTCTGATTTCAGCAGCAGCTGCAGTGGACAGTTCCTGCACAATACCAGCTTTCTATTTCAGAAGTCTCTCCAGTCTAGATCCTCTGCTTTAGTGCTTCCCTGCAGGCAGTAGTTCTTTCTGTCTGGAATGTGAGGCACTTAACTGTCCTGACAGGCAACACTCAAGTAACGAGTCTGCAATCTGACTGTTACGCTTTCAACACATTTTCTCAGTGGCAACCAGCTTGAGAACTCATCTTTAGTGGTTTTTCTATTTTTACTTTCTCGTTCATCCTACTCATTCATTCTTAATTCCTGGAATTTCCTCCCAAATAAACTACCTAAGTCCCTGTCTTGGTCTCTGCTTTAAGTGGAACCCCAGAATGACATTCTTTTTTTTTTTTTTTCCAAGAGCTATTAATTGAGAACATTGTGCAATGTGTTAAAAAGTCACTAAAAAGACTTGTCATATAATAGTGGAAAGGGTTCTAAGAGTATAATTAGAAATCTATGAGACATAAAAAGAAAAACCAACAATGTTAACACTCATTTCCACAGTCTGTAGCCATGTCAGTTTTTTCCCCTAATTATTACAACTGACATGAGGTGGCTTTCAGCTAATCATAGAATTATTTGTTCCAAGACTTATTTCTTATATCATTGTTATGTCAAACTTCTGTGAAACTAAATAATCTTCAGCTATGAAAGAGGAGAAAAGAAAATGTATTAGGATAAAGGGTTTACAGTTGGATTTGCTTTTTTTTGTATGTTGCATTTCAAGATTCAAGACTGGTGGTAGTATTGGTGGTGGTAGTTTTCCCAAAATTTTTTGGTTCTGTTTTGTTCTTACTCTCCTTCCCTTCCCCTATATGCTTTAATCTATTTTTTTTTCTTCTGTTCAGGTAGATATATGCCATGTTGAGATTAGCATAGCATAAGACATGTCTTTTGATTTTAGAGTTGCTGTTTCTGTCTAATTGCCTTGGCAAATGGTGTTCTACTATTACATTTTTTCCCACTTTTTATTGATATAAATTACTGATTAAGGAGAGCAACTGAATTATGACAGGTTCAATGAATTAGATCCATAAGACAATTTAGACATAAAGAAGTGTTCATCATTAGCTAATGAAAAACAGAAGCTTCTGAACCCTCCTACACTGACTATCCTTTCACTCTACTCTGTAGCACATGATTTCTTAGTAAAGAAAATAAAATTTTGAGATGAAATTAGTGGGTAAAAATCAAGTGACCTTTTGGTAATTTCTAAGACTCCCAGTTTAGATGTACCTGAATATTGCCACAGCAAGCCAAACTCTAAGATGAAAGAATGGAGAAGAAAGGTCTCTTTCCCCATCCTATAAGCTGCGGGAGAGCAGGGGCTGGTCTGGCTTATGGGATATACTTGGTACATACATACTAGAATGCTTGGTAATGACTGCTGCTTCTCAACGTGTCCTCACAAGGACATTGTGAGCATTCTTTATATAAAGCATGCAAGATTATTGAGTACCAAGCATATATATAAGTGCAAAATATTTTTTTGTATCCCCTATTTCTTCTTGTTTGGTGATCAAAGTATCAATCACTGCTCTCTGTTGAAGGTTAAAAGTAGTTTTAGTCCATGAACTAGTTTAGATAGAACACAGAGATTGAGACATCTTTTGTTGTGAAATAAGAGAAAGTTTTTAGCTTTTGAAGTCCTCAACGTCTTCTAAGTAAGTAGTACTTTGATGGTCCAGAACATGGATGTCATGAACAACTATGTTTCTCTGGGCCTGTAGGCAGGCTACATAATTTGAAGCTATTCTTGCTACCTGTAATGTTCTATTTACATATTTTAGCATGTAAATGCTTTTAGCATATAATTAATAAACTGATAATTAAAAATTAGTTCTTAATTTTAAGTAAAGGTATTCTGGAAATTCAGACACTGAGAAGTAATCTACATGTTTTTAGGATTTTCTTACTGATTGTAAGGAGATAATCCTTTGTCTATTTACTTGAATGTTTGAAGCTATATCTCAAAAAAAATTGAAAATGATTTAGTACATTAATTTTGTTTAGTATTCAGAATACTTTAAAATCAGATTACTGCTCTTGTATGCCACAGTTCAAAAACAGATTCTCTTAAAGTTATTTTGGAAGACTATTAACAGATTATTGCTAATGCAGGATAAATGGCAAAATGATTGTTGGTAGGGACTGAGTTGAATATAAACAGTATAAGATGACATGGTGCTTAAGAAAGAGGTACGCATCCTTTGGGAACACAAAAATATGACTTTTAAATAATTAAACTGTTGATAAACTTTGACATGAATATTTAAAGACCAAAAATTAATATTTTACAGGTCTCTAATTTCTTTATAAACATTATTAGAAAAATTGGGAGAAAACCTTTTTAAAATTTTATTTAGCATTAGAACAGTGTTAGACTCCATCAGAAATGCCAACTGGAGTTTGGGCGGTTATTTCATGCTAACATTACTTCAGTGACGTGCATGAGTATTTTGACATATGGTTTGTGTCCTGAAGGTACTTGGCAGCTTGTAGGATTTCAATTTTTAACACTCACCTCTGATCACTGAAATCTTTGCTTGCCTCTGTCCCTAATGCACTGGGAAGAAAATCAAAACAAAATAACATACAAAAAAAAAATTTCCCTGACCTCTGGTGTTTTCCCTTGAAAGACAGATAATACTATTTTTTAATGCTTTCTACTCACAGAAATTGTGGCAAGGGAAAACTAGGCTAAAACATAATCTAGAAAAAGTTACATTAAATCTTGAAATTTTGCTGGTTATTTGCATTGCTAAGTGTTAGTAAATGATCAAGCATTAGTAAATGATTCTCTTGTTTATATAAACTTTCTTCAGTTATAAGTGAAGTCCCCTCTAAAGGATCTAGAAGATATGGAGAACTAAGCTAATGAGATAACAAGAATTTGAGAACTTTCCTTAGGCTGAGGATGAAAAGGGATTTGTTTGCTTTTTGGAAGCAGGTAGCTAGGATTGATGGAAGAGAAAAAGGATCAAACACGGAATAAGAGCAGTTTCCACCAGGTGTTGCTATACGAAAGGAATTTCCTCCAAGGGCAACATCGCTTCGTGGTAGACATGGCTGAGACTTAATATTTTTAAATAAAATGTATTCAGTGTAAGAGGCGCCTGGGTGGTTGAGCTTCTGACTCTCGATTTCAGCTCCCATCATGATCTCAGGGTTGTAAGATAAAGCCCTACATCAGACTCCGTGCTTGGCTCAGAGGCTGCTTGAGATTCTCTCTCTCCCTCTGACTTGCCCCTGCTCACAGGTGAGGCACACACTCTCTTTCTCTAAAATAAGTAAATAAAATATTTTAAAATGTATTCAATTAAAAATTACTTTTAAATTTTATAAGAAAAAAATGGAAGTAAAACTAAAGGAATTAGTATACTTTACTGAGATTTTCTAATCTGGTTGGTGGGAAGAATCAATCTTCCAGATCTTATGTAAAACCCAAAAACCTCTTATCTATCCTTTTGGGAGGAGAAGGAGAGAGTGCCTCTTTAGTATTCCATCTTGAGAGCTCTAGTTACCTTAGTCTCCATGATGACTGTCCTTCCTACCTGATGTCCACTATATTTCAAACCATTATTTCAATATATTTTGTCCAGTAGTTGCTTGTTTTAGGTAGGAGAGTAAATCCTCCCCATTATTCTATCTTGGCTAGAAGCAGGGTCTCCAACTTGATATTTATGCATGTAAAAGATTGTTTTTCAAATTGTGTTGTTGCAGTGGATGGTTTGGCATTTTTTTTAACTGCTTCACTAATTCTCTACCTTTTAAAAGACTAATTGAAGCATTAAATATTAAATGGTGAAGGGCCTCCTGTAGAGCACTCCTTAAACAGTGTCCATTCCCTTGGTGTCCACAATATCACCTTTCTTGTAGGTTTTCATATGTATGGCCAAAGGAACAACTCCATGTTTTCTAAAAGGCCTGGAAAACATACAGCAGGTGCCTCTCCTCTTTCCCTTTGCATTTGTCATTCTAGCAAATTACTGGAAGATGGTGGTTTGGCCAAAAAGCCTTCCATTTTGTTCTTACCACTATACTATGAAGTGTTTTCTTCATATAATCATTAAATTACAAATATAAAAAGCTCATTTCAAGCAAGAAAGCATATCATAACAATCATATATATGGATCTCAGCTCTGTTGAGCTCTTAGTCCATTTACTTTCTGATAATTTCTGATAATTATGTGTAAATATTGTATCAATGTCTGTTGAACCCATATGATGCATCTGTTAAAATTGATTTCAATAAGATACAGAGGGTGAAGTTTATCTTTCCCTTATTTTACCTTTAAGGAAATACCAATAGAACCATTCGTTTAAAAAAAAATTCAACACTTTATTACTTTAATAGGGGTTATTGGAATAAACCTTCATGCTACTATTCCTAGAGAATAGACATGTGTACTGTGAATATATGACACCAGTACAGAAACACACAATGGCACACATAAAGTTAGCAATCTCAGAATGAAAATACTAATTTTAAAAGATATTTTCATCCCTGTATTTGCTGCAACATTATTTATAATTGTCAAGATATGGACGTAACCTAAGTGTCCATTAATAAGGAAATGGATAAGGAAGCATATATGCAATGGGATATGAAGTAGCCATGAAGAAGGATAAGATTGTGCCACTTAGGATGATATGGATGGACCTGGAAGCTATTATGCTAAGTGAAATGAGTGCAATTGAGAAAGATAAATATCAGATGATTTCAGTCATATGGAATCTAAAAAATAAATGGGAAAATAAAAACGAGTATCAGACCCATAAATGCAGAGAACAAACGAATGATTGTCAGAGGTCAGGGATCTAGGGAAGTTGGCAAAATGGTTGAATTGGAATAGGAGATACAGGCTTCCAGTTGTCAGTAAATAAGGCATTGGAATAAAAGGCACAGCATAAGGGAATAGTCAACGATATTGTTAATAGTGTTGTATGGTGACAGATGGTACCCCTTGTGGTGAGCCCAGTATAACATATAGAGAAATTGAATCACTATATTGTACACCTGAAACTAATGCAACATGTGTGTCAACTATACTCAAATATTTTTAAATTATTCATTTTAATACTTTAATTTTTAAAGGACATGAAATATGAAAACTGAACAACAAAATTAAGACTTGCAAAATACAGAGTATTTGAATTTTTTTAAGTTAGCAATTTTAGCGCAGACCCACTGTCAGAATTTGTGCCTTCAAAATTATTGAAATATTTTGATCCCTAAAAAGAAGTTTAGGTCATTTGTACTTAAATTCTAACTTCATATTTTATGTAGAAATTTGATATAAAACTTAATATATGATAATTCTGCTCAGATAATGTATCTTCAAAATTCCACATTCTGTGCTTCAAAAAGTAAATTTTGGGGGTGCCTGGGTGACTCAGTTGGTTTAGCGAAGGACTCTTGATTTTGGCTTAGGTCATGATCTTGTGGTTGTGGGATCAAGCCCTGCGTCGGGCTCTGTGCTCAGTACAGAGTCATCTTCAGATTCTCTCTCTCTCAAGTAAATAAAGTCTTAAAAAAAAAAAAGTAAATTTTCATTCTAAATAAAACTGTAAGAAGTATAAGGAAAACATCACAGAATAAAAGCATGTAGGATTTGGTCTCCATAATATACAAACGAAGAACTGCTTACTACTGGCTAAGATGAGTCTGTAACTCAAGAACTGAGTTGATAACTTAAGAATTGTGAAGAGGAGTGCCTTGGGGGGGCTCAGTCGGTTGAGTATCTGACTCTTGATTTCCGTTCAGATCATGATCTCAGGGTTGTGAGATGGAGCTCCTCACTGGAGGTGGAGCCTGCCTGAGATTCTCGTTTCTGTCTGCCCCCCAAACCCCACCCACTGGCATATTCTCTCTCTCTTGCTCTCAAAAAAAAAAAAAAAAAATTGTGAAGAAAACTGTACTCTGGATTCAGACACTTGGATTCAAATTTTGGTTCTTTTGTTAAATTTCTGTGTGATGGTGTGTACATTATGTAATCTTTCTCATCTTTCTCACTCAGTCTTCTCATTTATAAAATAGAGATGATAATTCATGAGTTTCAGAATTGCTGAATGTTTAAATAAAATAATGACTGTAAAGCAGCTAATACATGGCTCAATAGAATTTGTTAGTACAATAAATTCCTGTGTCTGATAGGAATAATAATAATAATATCATTTTTTTCCAATTTGTAGATCATCTTCAAACTAAGATAGTTTAGGAAGGTTTGCTTGGTTTTACTTTCCTTTGCATACCATTATTAGTGGATTGAATTTTGGCAAGGAGGTTTCCTATTAATATAATTTCTTGAAATTGTTTAACACATAAAATATGTTATCCAAACACAGAAGAAATTATATTGTAATTGAACATAACAAAGAACAGAGATTTGAAAGTGATGTAGACTTCAGAAATTTCCTGTTAGAAAACTGCCATCAGGAAGATGGTTTATTTTAGGGCTGCTATCATTTAAAATCATCTAGGTAGAACTCAGAACTCTGAGAAGTATCTTTCCATGCATTTTCTATTTTCAGAGCTTTATATTGAGAGAAATAGTTCTATTTTCTTGTCAGTGATAGTATCCAGTTGTTAAAATATAATTACTTGAAAACAGTCTTCAAGAGCTATTTTTCACTTCATAGGAAAAAGAAATATCTATGTTATGTCCCTTACTTATACATTAAATAATAAAATTCCATTAAGAAAAATTAAAAATGCCTGATCACAAAAATAAGTCTTTGTTCTGCACATTATTTTAAGATTTATTGAGATAATTCACATACAATGCAGTTCACTGATTTCTGCTTATTACTTCTTGAACAAGATATACTTAAGCCCATGCAACCTCAACTTCCAAACATAAAAGCTAAATAAATATATATTGAATACTAAATCCATTTAAAAAAATTCTAGAGTAGAACAGAGATGCACAGGAGGAGACAGATATTTATATTTTTTTTTTCCTTCAAGGCATTTACATTTAGAGGACATAGGTACACAAGTATTTAAAATACTAAAACATAATGTTATATCTAACAAGAGTGATCATAAGATAGTCAATGATTAATAATCAACACATAAAACTGAGTTAGGAATTTGAGGGACGAATACACATTTCACACTAGGTTAGTCGTCATTTCCTACATGAGATAAGACTTATTTTGGGAATTTAAAGAAGATAAAGGGGAAAGGAAATGCTCCTGGGTAAAGAGGAAAGAAGGCATAAAATCATGAACAGAAACAAAGCAGGGGGAAATACTAAGACACCCTCAAGGAACAATGGGAGAAAAAAAAATCAGTTGGAGTGAATTGTTCTCTTGAGGAGAACTACAACATATTCTCCAACTAGGATAATCCTGAGTAAGGTTGTTAGCACTTCCACAAAGCCACAGGTAGGGGCTCATTCTCCTCAACCATTTGAGTCATTTTGTGGATAAACCTGAGTATGGAGACTTGAAGGAGACATGGCTGATGGGATCCATTGGGTTCAGCACGTGGATTGTGAATGCCAGATAAGTGAATGGCCTTCACTCAGTAGAAGTGAGAGGCCTTTGAAAAAAGCTAAACACAAGTTGGAAAAACAAAACAAAACAAAAATAATAAAGTATTTTATGAAGTTACTAAGGCAACTTAATATACAGAATGGATGAATAAAGAGAGATTATAGGCTGAGGCCAGCTTAGAAGATGCAAACACCTGTGATTTATTGAGAGTGGCTCTGTTGTGCGAGCCAGTCCTGTGATTGGATTCCTAAAAGAATTTTAGGGCCTTTTCTTACTAATTTAAAATCTAAGAACTGTTTGTAGTCAAAGAGAAATACTAGAAGGGCAGTTGCCTAGCCTTTAGGGAAACACAGTGACACTAAAAGTGATAGTGCTAAATATAATTGTGCTAATATAGTTGTTTCTAAATTAGACTAAGAGAATATTTTAGCCACTGATAATCTCTATTGAGTTCATCAAGAAAAAAGTGCCTTCCAAAAGTCATTCAAGAAATACATCTCAGTTTATATGAGAAATTAAATTCAATCATGAACTACCCTATGTCACAAATGTTCATTTGATGATCTATTTTTTTTTTAATTTTTATTAACTTATAATGTATTATTAGCTTCAGGGACACAGGTCTGTAAATCATCAGTCTAACACAATTCATGGCCTCACCATAGCACATACCCTCTCCAATATCCATAACCTAGCCACCGTATCCCTCCCCTTCCCACCCAGCAACCCTCAGTTTGTTTCCTGAGGTTAAGTGTCACTTATGGTTTGTCTGCCTCCCAATCCCATCTTGATTCATGTTTTCCTTCCCTGCCCCCCATAACTTCCCACACTGCCTCTCAAATTCTTCATGTCAGAGAGATCATATGATAATTGTCTTTCTCTGATTGACTTATTTCACTAAGCATAATACCTTCTAGTTCCATCCACATCATTGCAAATGGCAAGATTTCATTTCTTTTGATGGCTGTATAGTTTTCCATTATGCACACACACACACACACACACACACACACACACACACAAATACACACACCACATCTTCTTCATCCATTCATCTGTCTATGGACAGATGAACTATGGGCCTTTCCATAGTTTGGCTATTATGAACATTGTTGCTATAAACATTTGGATGCATGTGCCCCTTCAGATCCCTGCATTTGTATCTTTAGGTTAAATACCCAGTAGTGCAATTGCTGGGTCTTAGGGTAACTCTATTTTCAACTTTTTCAGGAACTTCCATGCTGTTTTCCAGAGCGGCTGCACCAGCTTGCATTCCCACCAACAGTGTAGGAGGGTTCCCCTTTCTCCACATCCTTGCCAGCATCTGTCATTTCCTGACTCGTTAATTTTAACCAATCTGACTGGTATGAGGTGGTATCTCATTGTGGTTTTGATTTGTATTTCCCTGATGCCGAGTGATGTGGAGCACTTTTTAATGTGTCTTTTGGCCATTTGGATGTCTTCTTTGCAGAAATGTCTGTTCATGTCCTCTGCCCATTTCTTGACTGGATTATTTGTTCTTTGGGTGTTGAGTTTGATAAGTTCTTTATAGATTTTTGATTCTAGCCCTTTATCTGATATGTCGTTTGCAAATATCTTCTCCCATTCTATCAGTTGTCTTTTGGTTTCATTGATGTTTTCTTTGCTGTGCACAAGCTTTTGATCTTGATGAAATCCCAATAGTTCATTTTTGCCCTTGCTTCCCTTGCCTTTGATGATGTTTGTAGGAAGAAGTTGCTGTGGCTGAGGTCAAAGAAGTTGCTGTCTGTGTTCTCCTCAAGGATTTTGATGGATTCCTCTCTCACACTGAGGTCTTTCATCCATTTTGAGTCTATTTTTGTGTGCGGTGTAAGGAAATGGTCTAGTTTCATTCTTCTGCATGTAGCTGTCCAACTTTCCCAGCACCATTTGTTGAAGAGACTATCTTTTTTCCATTGGACATTCTTTCCTGCTTTGTTGAAGATTAGTTGATCATAGAGTTGAGGGTCCATTTCTGTTGATCTCTGTGTCTGTTTTTGTGCCAGTATTATACTGTCTTGATGATTACAGCTTTGTAAGAAAGCTTGAAGTCTGGAATTGTGATGCCACCAACTTTGGGGTTTTTTCTTTCTTTTTCTTTTTTTTTTAAAGATTTTATTTATTTATTTGACAGAAAGGGAGAATATAAGTAGGGAGCGAGACAGGCAGTGGGAGAGGGGGAAGCAGACTCTCCGGTGGGCAGGAAGCCTAACATGGGACTCAATCCTAGGACCCTGGGATCATGACCTGAACTGAAGGCAGCCATTTAACCAACTGAGCCACTCAGGTGTCCCAGTTTTCTTTTTCAACATTCCTCTGGCTATTTGGAATGATAATCTATCTTTTTTAAGAAAAATATCAATGTCTTGATCACTTACCCAAAATTAAGGATTATCCCAAGAAGTAGTAATATTTTTGAGGATTAGCATTCTTGATAGAATATTTTTAAGGAGCAGTTTAGTTGTGGTTCCTTAGCATAATGAAGAGGTCTTGGAATGGTAAAAACCATGAGCAAGGAAATGGCAAAGTCATGTTTCTGGATCTCTGCTGTAGCCACATAAGCTTTCAGCCAAATTTAATTCTCTCCATTTCTGCAGATAGTAAAAGATTCATAGGAAGTAAAGAAGCTACCATGAGAATAAAAGGTCTTAGGGTGCCTCACCAGGCCTAAGTTCCCATTGACAATAAGTCTGTTATTTTGGGCTTTTATTCATATTCTTTGGAGCATGGAATCTTGATTCAAAGAAGATGAATAAAAGTAGGACCTCAATTTCTTGAAGCTGCTGGGACAACATATATTCTGGCTAATTTGTTCTTTACAAATGCTTACTACGTGATGTATGGTGAAATCCTGGTTGAAAATATGAAATTTTTTATACATTTCTGAAGAGCAGTAAACTACCTAGTTTGAATGCTCCTGTGTTTATTTTCCACTCAAGTCAACCAAGATTCAAACTTCATAACCCCAAGGTGTATATAGCTTGGAGTAAAATAAAGTGGACTAGGGATCCCTAGGACCAGTTATGTTTGCATTAGGAATGACTCAGAAAAGTTTTTCCTCTTTATTCTTCACTTGTACTTCTTCTCATACTGCATTTCTGGAAGATATGGGTATTGTTAACTCCTGGAAATCAATTCTTCCTTCAAAATGGGTCCAAACATAAAACCAGAAATGTGCTATTAATGTCAAAGGGATATTCAAGTTAAAGAAGGTTTTATATGCAAAGTATATATATTGATAGGGCATTGTTAAGTGCTGCAGGAAACTAGGAAATTTGTTATCTTTCTGTAGTCCAAATATTTAAGGATCAAGTATAGAAACATATATAAGAAAGAATTATAAACAACTGTAGTACAATGGCAGTTTTGGTCAGATTTTAAAAGTGTATGAAATCCTGACAATTAAGTGGTATGATTTATATTTAATATTGTAAGGGATATATAACTGATATATCTGAAAAACTTCTGCTTAATTTTCAACATAACATATATACTTTGACAAGTAAATTTAGGTGTTCAGAAATAAAACAAATCCTAAATATCTGTAGGATTCACAGGAGCACATGTATTTGAGTAATGCTAACTTATAACATGAAGGAAATTTAGTTAAAATTCAGATTTAAGATATGTCCATTTGAAAGGTCTTTTAAAATGAACAATATAGAAGTGATACATAATTGAAATTATAAAATACAAAACATATGTTAAATACTGTAAAATGTGAATACTTATATGCTTCCAGAAAAAAAATTGAGAAAATACAAAGAAATAGTATAATAAATTTTACTACATAAACATATAGATATTTTTTACCTAAAACACTATAAAATTTAAGTGGCAAATTGCTCGATGGAAATGGCATATGAAATATATGTAACAAAGAGCAAAATGTCTAACAAAGCTTTTATGAACCATTAACAACAACCAAAAAATGAAGATTTCAATATGAAAAAAGACAAACAGTTCACCTAAAAAAAAATACAAATTCCAAAAATCTGGAAGTAAAATTCAACTTTATTACAGTTTTTTAATGTACATTTAAATAAGTTAACCATTTTTTAAAAAATAGTAAAGTGGCAAAATTTAAAAGGGGGTAGTGTCTAATATGGGCAAGACAGAGGATATTTTTTTAAAAGATTTATTTATTTTAGAGAGAGTGAACAGGAGGGAGGGGCAGAGAGAGAGAATGAAACAGACTCCCCACTCAGCATAGGACCCAATGTAGGGCTCAGTCTCAGAATCCTGAGATAATAACCTGAGCGAAAATCAAGAGTCAGGCACTTAATCAATTAAGCCACTCAGGCACCCCATTAGAAGGAACATTTTTAAGCACCACTGGGATAAATGTGAATTAAGATCAGCATTTTAACAAACAATAAGTAGTATCTGTCAAGAGCAGGAAAATGGTCATGAATTTTTACCTAGTCCCATCCTAAGAATATTCTAGAAAATTCTAACAAGTGATAAAATATCAAAATATTACTTTAATATGAAAAGACTTGGAAATTTTTAAATTGTCCAATACCAGGTGAAAGGTCAAATAAATTGTACATCTTGTAAAAGATCAATTTCCAATGAAAATTTATTCTTGGGAAGAGTTTTTGATATGAACAAAAACTTCCAGTATATCCTTAAGTGACAAAAATAATATAAACTTTTTTTAGTACAATTCCGATTTCAAACATGAGTGCTACTTGCTAGGATAGTCCCAGATCCTCACGTCTTTAGGGTTTATCCTTCTGATAATTATATAACAGAATATTAAAATTAAAGTATTTGCGGGGCACCTGGCTGGCTCAGTCATAGAGCACACAACTTTTGGTCTCATGGTTGTGAGTTTGAGCCCCACGTTGGGTGTAGAGATTGCTTAAAAATAAAATCAAGAAAGCAAAGAAGGAAGGAAAGAAGGAAAAAAATTATTTTCAGCTAAACCCCCAAGAAGTTATGTGGGACCACCATATAGACTTGTAAAAGAAGGCACCAAGGAACATTTATCCTCAAGTAGAAGAGACTAAAAGGCCAAGAATTACAGATTAGAAGACGATTCAGAGAGGTTTGCTGAGGTGGGAATCATCCACTTACAAGATGGAGAAGTAGGGGTGCTTGCCCCCAACTCATGCTTAGAAAAGGGACTGACAGAGACATGCAGAGTTTAACATATGAACCTAATATTTCAGAGGACAGAGTGAACTTGTCTCTGCTTCACATGCAAGACATTCAAAGTGCCCAGAGCTTGCTGAGTGGCTTGTTTCTCTGAGAGCAGTTGGTGGCCATTGGCCAGCCTACATTCTTAGAGTCTTCTGGGCAAAAGAGATGTACGTGTTAACTGTGGGCCAGGATGACTGGCCCACCTGCGTGAGGGGTAATAGGATGCTTTATGGCAGGATTAACAACTGAATTTCTTGAGGCTGAGGGAAGAGCAACCATCCAGAGATTAATTTCCTCACACGAAGAGAACTGTGCCTAGAAAAGTGAGGGTTAGCTTTAAAATTTTTTCTAGTCTGAGAACACCTCAAACGATTCTGGAAAGAAAAGTAGAATTTTTCTTGCCCCTGTCCACCACCCTAACATTGTCCACCCACAACTCTGGCAAGGATGGGAACCGAGAATGACAAGATGGGGTGGAGATTCTGCAGAGCGGGTTAGCAAAGAGAAAAGTCAAGGAGCCATCCTTGGTGGAAATTCAAAATTTTGTTTGTTATACTAGACTGGACATATTACTGTACTGTTTTTATGATCAGAAAAATGAGTAGAAAGTAAAATTTCTTTCAGATTTCACCTAGAGTCAAGGAAGAAATAGGCCTCAAATAAAAAAACTAAAGGATCCTCGCCAGCATCTGTCATTTCCTGACTTGTTGATTTTAGCCATTCTGACTGGTGTGAGGTGATATCTCATTGTGGTTTTGATTTGTATTTCCCTGATGCCGAGTGATATGGAGCACTTTTTCATGTGTCTGTTGGCCATCTGGATGTCTTCTTTGCAGAAATGTCTGTTCATGTCCTCTGCCCATTTCTTGATTGGATTATTTGTTTTTTGGGTGTTGAGTTTGCTAAGTTCTTTATAGATTTTGGACACTAGTCCTTTATCTGATATGTCGTCTGCAAATATCTTCTCCCATTCTGTCAGTTGTCTTTTGATTTTGTGAACTGTTTCCTTTGCTGTGCAAAAGCTTTTGATCTTGATGAAATCCCAATAGTTCATTTTTGCCCTTGCTTCCCTTGCCTTTGGCGAGGATGCGGAGAAAGGGGAACCTAGAAAGAGGGTCTCCTAAGAATATGAAAGGAAGCAACACAGCTATGGTTGCTGTGGTGGGAATGCAAGCTGGTGCAGCCACTCTGGAAAACAGCATGGAGGTTCCTCAAAATGTTGAAAATAGAACTGCCCTATGACCCAGCAATTGCACTACTGGATATTTACCCTAAAGATACAAACGTAGTGATCCAAAGGGGCACGTGCACCCGAATGTTTATAGCAGCAATGTCCACAATAGCCAAACTATGGAAAGAACCTAGATGTCCATCAACAGATGAATGGATAGAGAAGATGTGGTATATATATACACAATGGAATACTATGCAGCCATCAAAAGAAATGAAATCTTGCCATTTGCGACAACATGAATGGAACTAGAGCGTATCATGCTTAGCGAAATAAGTCAAGCAGAGAAAGACAACTATCATATGATCTCCCTGATATGAGGAAGTGGTGATGCAACATGGGGGCTTAAGTGGGTAGGAGAAGAATCAATGAAACAAGATGGGATTGGGAGGGAGACAAACCATAAGTAACTCTTAATCTCACAAAACAAACTGAGGGTTGGTGGGGGGAGGGGGGTTGGGAGAAGGGGGGTGGGGTTATGGACATTGGGGAGGATATGTTCTTTGGTGAGTGCTGTGAAGTGTGTAAACCTGGTGATTCACAGACCTGTACCCCTGGGGATAAAAAATACATGTTTATAAAAAAATAAAAAATAAAAAATAAATAAAAATTTAAAAAAAACTAAAGGATCAACAGAATAGGAATATGGTGCTTTTACATTGCCATAGCTGTGTTGCTTCCTTTCATATTCTTAGGAGACCCTCTTTCTAGGTTTCCTAACTCTTCCAGGTATTAGCTGCGAAACCCATATCAGATTTCTTAAAGTCCCCTGTCTTACTTCTTTATATACTAAATTTAGGTCTTTATATACTAAATTGTAATAATTTCTGTATTGCTATATATAAATTCTTTATATACTAAATTCTTTAATACTAAATTTATATACTAAATTCTTTATATACTAAATTTAGTAGCTACTTTGTACTGGAAGATTAAAGGGGTCAACACATATAAAGCAATTCATAAAATGCTCAGCACAGACTAGATATCAAAATACTCAAAGCTAATACTCAAAGATAAAAGTCTGAGCAAATATCATGACCCTACTTTGAGCGACAGTTATTATGTCCAGAGAACATTAGTCTGAATCATCAGTCCTCCTTTCTTTCCCCGGAGGCATTCTCCCAACGTCTGCGGGCTTGGATTGTGTCCTCGCTGCTTTAACATCTTCCATCATTTGTTTCTGACCCATTTCTTTGCCACACATTTCTCATTGTTATTATATGTCTTACTCCATTTTCTTTAATATTTGCAATAAGGAATATGTCTCTACTGCCTTGATGAACACCAAGACTTGATTGGAAGGCCCAGTGAAGAGTAGGAATAAAACATGTTCATAATGACTGTGTCTCTATCTTGATATTATTTTATAATATTTTATCTTGATATCATTTTCCATTCATCTTTGGTTGTGCAGTTATTTGAAACTTTTTGTGTGATTTGATGGAGACATTTAATTGGATGTGCGATGTTTCTAAAGGCCAATTTTCTTCCTCCCCTGGATAACCCATTTTAACGTGTTTTCTATCAGTCAGGTTCAGCTCAGCTTTCTAATGTATTACCTTATCCTAGGGAGCATCATTTGCAGAAGTCTGGTTTTTATTCAATTTTACCAATGAAATTACAGACCATCTAATACATGATTTAGCTGTGGCAGAGATTTATGCAACATTCAGCACACCATGCATTAGTAAAACTTACAGTGTCATTCAGGGCCGTGTGTTCCTTCTTTTCAGATTATAGATTAATGGGAACCCAGTTTTTTGTTTGTTTTTCATTTTTTTTCCAGTGAAAAGAAGTCCACTGATTTTGCTCCCAATCTTGGCTATTGATCAGGACCAGATCCGAGAGAGTGGCACTGGCAAAGTTCCTCCTCCCTTCTCCGATGCTTCGAGACTTGTTTCTGGTTTTTGTTTGTTTTGCTCCAGGAGGGTGCTGGAGTCTCTCCTCAGGAAACCTGGACTTCTACAAGACTCATTCATCCTCCCAATTCAGCCCTGTTAGGCTTTATCCCAAGGTAGTGGAAGGGACTGGGGCCAGCCCATGGTCTCCTGCTGGTTCCACAGCCATATGAGGTCGGTTTGACTGTGTCTGACTCTTACTCAGTGCACAGGTGGGTGAGACACCTTCTCTACAGTTTTGGCCTTTGGTGCTGGATCCCATAGCTCCCACAGACGCACTTTTGTTCACAAGCCAGTGCTGAATTTAGTTGTTAAAAGGGTGTGCAAAGAGGAGGGATGTCTTTTGCTTCCATGATGCTGATGTCCATGGTGATACTTTTTTTTCTTTAAAGATTGTATTTATTTGACAGAGAGATCACAAATAGGCAGAGAGGCAGGCAGAGAGAGAGAAGGAAGCAGACTCCCTGCTGAGCAGAGAGACTGATGCGGGACTCAATCCCAGGACCCTGAGATCAAGACCTGAGTCGAAGGCAGAGGCTTAACCACTGAGCCACTCAGGTGTCCCCATGGTGATACATTTGAAAGTGCTTTGAAAATTTAAATATTAGGCATTATTAAGATCTCATAATGATTGCCAGTGATTCACCCCCAGACTGAGCTTGTGCATTTATAACATGTCTGTCCTTCCCATTTTCCTTCTCTCTCCTTTTCAATTATTTTAGCGATTTAAGTTGTTATCAATTAGTAACTGTAATACCTTCTGGTGATAATTATCAGAGTGTAGTTTAGATCATCCAAATAGATGGAAGTAAATACTGCCAACCTCCCATGCTTGAATCCTACATGGGGGGAAGAAAAGGAAAAAATGAAGAACTCAGTTAAATTAATAATACACACCCTAGTAATAGAGGCAACAGGGCAAAGCCCAAGGAGAGATAGATGACCACAATGGGGAGCGGTGGCCACAGTTCCTTTGTGTGTGTCTGGCAGTCTGGGTAGCTCATGACTGGTGACAGTTTCTTAGAGTCTTGGCCATTTTTATGAGTATTTGATACAGGAATGAAGAATATAGACTCTTCTTTCAGAGGACGGATTCTTTAGATGATATGTATGAAACAGTGCATTTAAACTTCATAGGTTAGAGTATTTATGGACTCTTTCTTAGTTGAATTTGGGAGACATATTTATTTTAGGTAAATTGATACTGTTGTTACCCAGTGTATGACTTACTATGATTGTGAATTTAAGCTTTGTTATGGAGGGTACATATTGCATGGAGCAGTAGGTATGGTGCATAAATAATGAATTTTGGAACACTGAAAAAATAAATTTTAAAAAAAGAACTTAAGCTATGTCATCTGGTTTTATTCTGTATGATCGAATTCAGATAATGATATGATAACACATTTTTTCCAGATTATAAAAAGAAAATCTGGAAACAGGAAAGGTATTTAATTGAAGGAAGATTTTATTTAAAGCTTTTTAATCAAATGTATAGAACTTTTAAGTGCCCAGTGGAAAAGATGCCAGATGCAAGAATACCAAAGAGCAATTTTCCTTGGTATATTAAATTGAGATAAGGGGGTCTTCCCAGGATCAGTCAGAAGCTGGCTTTTCTCTGCCTCATTACCATGGTACTGTGAGTGATACTATCCTATCTCCCATTATAGGTTAATCTAATAGCTAAAACTCCAACCTCATATACAAAATTCTTACAATTATGTGTCAGGAGGAAAGAACACTTAAATATTACATGTCCTTCTGCTACTCCTCTGTACTGCATGTTGCTATCTTGCCACATAGAGTTTTGAAGCCAATAATAGGAATAGTGAAATCTTGCTTACTCAAATTCCATTCTCTTTCTCTCTCCAAGCCCTCACCCCCACAGTCACTTTCTTTTCATTTTTCATTTTTATTCGGGCTTAGGGACATTAAATATTGAAAAGCAGAGATGAGCTTTAAAAATTAAAGAAAAGGGAAGAAATAAAATGGCAAAATATTGGAGAGAAATGTTTTTATTGGCTTGTTTTGTATTTATATACTTGTCTTATAGTAACTTACTTACTCTTTACTGTTCCTAAAATAGAAAAAACTATCCAAAGTTAAGTATCTGAAATGAATACTGTGAACCTTAATCTTTATGCAGTATTTATAAGAATAAACATACTCCCCTAAAATAATAAAGTATGCACTTGAAACACTGGAAAACATAGTGATAATGAGGTATGCAGAAATGAATTAACAAGCAGGCCGGAACCTGCTATCTTTAGAAAGGACTGCTCACAAGGTCTGCCCTTGGTTAGAGTCTGGGAACTTAAGTCAAATACAATTCCTTATATTGCTATAAAGTGACCATAAATGGTGAGAGTGTTCATTATACCTAATCTGTACAAATAACATCATTTTTTTCTGTACACCTGCTTTCCATCAGGGAGTGTGAAATTTTGATTCCGCTAAGAGGAATGTACCATGTGACTGTTCTCTAATTAAAAACCTAGGGCACTGAGTTTCTAATGAGCTTCCCTGGTAGACAAGACTTCACACAGGGGCGCCTGATTGGCTCAGTGGGTTAAGCCGCTGCCTTCGGCTCAGGTCATGATCTCAGGGTCCTGGGATCGAGTCCCATATCGGGCTCTCTGCTCAGCGGGGAGCCTGCTTCCTCCTCTCTCTCTCTCTCCGCCTGCCTCTCTGCCTGCTGTGATCTCTCTCTGTCAAATAAATAAATAAAATCTTAAAAAAAAAAAAAAAAGACTTCACACATGTTGTCGAACTCATTGCTGAAGGAATTAACTCACCATGTGATTCCACTGAGAGAGAGTCTTAGAAGCTGGTTTCCTGCAAATTTTATCTTACGTGCCTTGCTATTTGCTGATCTTGCTTGGTATCCTTTTGCTATAATAAATATTAGCTGGGGATACACCAAATGCTAAATCCTCTGGAGCCTTCTAGTAAATCACCAGATCTGGGCATGTTCTTGAGGACCTCAGACATATACGGTTGACTGACATGTCTACATGAAGATATGTGGATTCCAAATAAAAATATTTATTGAATACATACTATGTGAATGGAATTATGTTAAGTGAAGCCAAGGCAAGTATGGGCTTATTTTAAGAAATTCCATGTGTATATAAAAGACATATTCAACTAACTGAGTCAAAGCAGAATAAGAAATCTACAAAAAGCTTATTTCAAAGGCAGTTTTGAAGATGGAGACACCTCATCTTGTTTAAATTGTCAGGAAAACTAAAAATATATTAAGTTAGCCTTAAGGGAACAAGTAGGTTTTGACAGGTTATGATATCTAGAGACAGGAGAAAGGGAATTTCAAAAGGGGTTTCACTTACAGAGTTTCCCTTGAAACTTTGCAAATGGATAGGAGGTATAATAAAGTGAAATACAGAGCATATTGAGGACATAGAAAATATGCTAATTGTTATTTATGAAACAAAGTGGAAATTTCAAGTTCTCTTGGTTAAAATCCTAATAATTTGACTGTATTATGTACAGCTCTGTTCCATGCAGAATTAATGGATTATTACAGAAGGACCATCAAAATCCCCTTGCACTTTAAAAGTGTTCCTTTTAAACTCACATACATAACTTACGTTCTACTGGCTTCTAATTATGCTTTTTCTTTTCTACCTCTCCTTTGTTCAGGTCCATCATGAGTGACAGATGGGACTCAAACTCTTCAGAAAACTGGCATGACATTTGGAGTGTCAATGACACAAAGTATCCCCTATACTCAGATATCAATATCACCTATGTGAACTACTATCTTCACCAGCCTCCAGTGGCAGCAATCTTCATTATTTCCTACTTTCTCATCTTCGTCCTGTGCATGGTGGGAAATACAGTGGTTGGTTTTACTGTGATGAGGAAAAAACATATGCACACCGTCACTAATCTCTTTATCCTGAACCTGGCAATAAGTGATTTACTGGTTGGCATATTTTGCATGCCTATCACGCTGCTGGACAATATTATAGCAGGTATGTTGACTTGTGTATGGTCCGAGGATGAAAGGAGGGAATTTCTGTCTCCTAAGCCTGCACCCGTGGCAGGGCCATTCGTTCATTCGTAAATTCTTACGGAGTTCCCAGAAAGGCTCCAAGTGCATACCCTCCTAGGGTCTACATTTTAAAGGAGGAGTAAGACAATAAACAAATAGATACAGTGTTAAGTAGTCAGAGATTGATAAGAATTAGGGATAAAAATAAAGCAGGTGACAGATGAAGAGTAGAAACTTTTTTTTTAGAGTACTCACTGAAGGTTGTCAGAGAATGAGATCTAACATCTTTTACTAAAGACTTGGAATTTTTCTGGTGTGGTTCAGGGCGCGTATAATGTGGAAATATTATTGGTAATAGTGTGCAGTGTAAAGTTCAGAAACTGATAAATCTGGTTTCAATTGACCCGATGTCTTCAATCTCACAGCAAGACTTGAGGCCCTCTTGTGGTTAGTGAGGGAGATTTCCAATAGTTTTTGAGGGAAGATGAGCAGCAATCCCAATGATTTCTCAAAAAGTGGTAGTTCATCCGTGATAAGGGACGAATGCAACACAAGTAACTCCACATTGTAGCGGTTCGGGTACTACTGTAGAGTCCCTCCGGCCTGTATGACTACTTCTCTAGCGCTACATCATGTACTCTGAAAGTGCGGTGTATCTCCAGCTCCCAGAACCATTTTGGTGCATAGTACCTGCTTACTAAGTATTTGTTGTATTAATTAATGAACGGAACTCACAATGTTCATAGTCCAGATCTGTAGAAGAAAGAAAACGATGGGAGGTAGGTGAGGGGGTGGGGTAACTGGGTGATGGGCCTTCAGGAAGGCACCCGAAGTAAGAACCGGCTGTTGTATGCACTGATGAGTCGCCGACATCTACCTCTGAAGCTATAACACAGTATATGTTAATTAAATTGAACTTATATTTAAACAAAAATTCAAATGATACCATAGTTGCATAACTAAAATATTTAGAGCAACATGAGCTCTGTCATAGTTCTTAGCTTTTCATAGCATTTTCAGTTTCCTGAAGAGTAAGAGGTTTCTCTTCGGATCTCTGTTTTCTTCCCTTCTCTGGAGCAGGAGCTGGGGAGAGTTGAAGAGTGCCTCTTGTAGCATCTGTGCTCATCGATTCTGCATTTTGTGAGGTCTGGCATTAAAAATAAATTATCAAGAATGTACATTTTTAAAAATCTTTTATTAACATATAATGTATTATTAGCCCCAGGGGTACAGGTCTTTGAATCACCAGGTTTACAGGTTTACACACTTCCCAGCGCTCACCATAGCACATACAAGAATGTATATTTTTAAAACAAGGTACATTTTAAGATATTGTGTGAGGCAAAAAGAGTGAAAGAATTGATTTAAATTACTGTCATCACTCTCAAGAAACTTATTTTGCCAGTAAGACATGCTCTCAGAATCGCCCTCCTGTAAGTATTTATAATGAAATTATTGTCTCAGCTTCTCCATACACATTATTACCCTTCCTTACCCCTAGTTACTCTATACTGGATAGTAGTTACTCTCCTATTTCTAAGCAACTTGTTTCCATAATGTATTCCATAATGAAACCATAATGTTCCCATAATGTATTATTACCTTCACGTTGCAGGAGAGGTACATTAGTTGTCTGAATCCTCTCTTACCACAAGAGGTAGTTTCCCTCACCAGACTCCACTGAAATGACATAGAACAAAAGAACGTAAATGCATAGAAACTGTCAGATGCTGCTGAATACGAAGTTGGGAAAGCCAGATTGGCTGGAAGCGTGTACAAATGCAATCAGATACATGTATATAGACATACAAATACGCATTCACACTCTGTCTCCTCTCATTTTCCCAGTGTAATTAGAATTTTTTAAGTCAGTATGCAGAGAGTACATTCCTATCGTTACATGTATCTTAGCCCTGCTGAGGCATGCCGAGTGCTAGGATATCAGTATCTATCTTATAAAATGTTTTCTTGGATTTAATCGTATTTTGATTTGCTTAGTTTGGGGTATGTACCTATGAGTCACATATCCTCAAATTCTCTTCCAGGAGTGTTAATATCTTGTAAACACCTTCAAATGTATCAGGCAACCTGTGAATTGCATCTTTTTTCCTGGAGAGCCGCCCCCTGCTGCTCTCCACCTTTGTGTTCTATTCAGACATCTTACCCTTCAGGCATGGAGCTCAGCGGCTACTGCTCTGGGATGTCCCTTCACTGAGACCCTAATGACACCTTACCTTTCTCAATTCCTATTAGATATTGGAGGTTCTGTGTTGACATTTCTTTAAAAAACCTTTTTCACTCTCTCTTCTTAATTGTTCCATTTTCAAAGATTTTCTCAATTTTGTCTTGTAGACATTATATTGAGTTCTATGTTGTCATGTTTAAATTCTTTGAGCTATTTTCATTTTCTGCATGTTTCTTATACTTTCAGGCACATTTCATCGATGAAATGTGTTGTCTCTGAGGTTTATTTTTTATGTTTTTATTTTAATCCCACTTAGTTGTTTTATATGACTTTCAGGTGTACAAGATAAGGATTCAAAAATTATACACACCACCTGGTGCTCCTCCTGACAAGTACATGCCTTAATCCTCATCACCTGCTTAATCCCCAACACCTGCATCCCATCCCCATCACCTGCTGAACCCATCCCCCCACCCACCTCCTCTTTGATGACCATCAGTTTATTCTCTATAGTTAGACCCTGTTTCTCAGTTTGTCTTTTCCCTAAGCTGGTTTGTTTTGTTTCTTAAATTCTGGTTTGTTTTGTTTCTTAAATTCTGAAATCATATGGTATTTATCTTTCTCTGATAGGCTTATTTTGCTTAGCATTATACTCTGTAGGTCCACCCATGTAGTTGCAAACTGCAAGATTTCATTCTTTCTTGTGGCTGAATAATATTCCATTGCATGTATATATGTGGGGGGGTTGCACGCATATATATGTGCATATATATATAAAGCTATATATATACACACCACTTTACATATATACACACATACCACATTGCGTATGTGTGTGCATATATATATATATATATATACACACACACATACACACATTTTGCAGATCCATATATACCACATTGCATATATATATCACAATGCATATATATACCACATATATGTATATACCACATTGCATATATATGTGTATACCTCATTGCATACACACACACACACACACACACACACATCTTCTTTATCCATTCATCAATCAATGGGAAACTTGGCTGTTTCCCTGATGCTAAGTGCTGCTGAACATCTTTTCATGTGTCTATTGGCCACCTGTACATTGTCATTGGAGAAATGTCTGCTCGTGTCATCTGCCCATTTTTTAATGGGGTTATTTGATTTTGGGGTGCTGAGTTGTTTAAGTTCTTAAATACTTTGTTAAGTTCTTTATATATCTTCTTCAATCACATAGGTTGCCTTTTAGATTCGTTGACTTCCTTTGCTGTGCCAAAGCTCTTTTATTTTGATAAAGTCACAATATTTTTTGTTTGTTTCCTTTGCCTCTGGAGACATATCAAGAAAAAGGTTACGATGTCAGAGAAGTTACTTTCTGTGTTCTCCTCTGGGATTTTTATGGTTTCAAGTCTTTAATCCAGTAAGCTTTTTTCTGTGGTATAAGAAGGTGGCCCAGTTTTTCCAACACTATTTGTTGAAGAGACAATCTTTTTCCATTCATTATTCTTTCTTGATTTGTGGAAGATTAACTGTCAATATACTTGTGGGTTTATTTCTGGGTTTTCTATTTTGTTCCATTGATCTATGTATCTGTTTTTTTGCTAATACAATACTGTTTTGATTACTACAGCTTTGTAATATAACTTAAAGTCTGGGATTCTGATGCCTCCAGCTTTGCTTTTCTTTTTCAAGAAAAAGAAAAAGATTTTCATTTTCGTTATTTGGGGTCTTTTGTGGTTGCATATAAATTTTAGGATTGTTTGTTCTAGTTCTGTGAAAAATGCTGTTTGTATTTCAATAGGCATTGGGAATATAAACATTTTACCAATATTCGTTTTTCTAATCCATAAGCATAGAACTTTTTCCATTTCTTTATGTCATCTTTCATCAGTGTTTTATGGTTTTCAGAGTACAGGTCTTTTACCTCTGATTAGGTTTCTTCCTAAGTATCTTATTTGTGGTGCAATTTTAAATGGGATTGTTAATTTCTCTTTCTGCTGCTTCATGACTAGCATATAGAAATGCAACAGATTTCTGTACACTAATTTTGTGTCCTTTACTGAATTCGTGTATCAGTTCTAGCAGTTTTTTGGCAGTCTTTTCAGATTTTCAGTATGGATTATCAGGTCATCTGCAAACAGTGAAAGTTTTACTTCTTCCTTACTGATTTTGATGCCTTTTATTTCTTTTTCTTGCTTGATTTCTGTGACTAAGACTTATGGTACTATGTGGAATAAAAGTGGTGAGAGTGGACATCCTTCCCTATTCCTGATCTTAGGAGAAAAGCTCTTAGTTTTTCCTCATTAAGGATGATGTTAGCTGTGGGCTTTTCGTATTTAGCCTTTATTATATTGGGGTATGTTCCCTCTAAACCTACTTTGCTGAAGGCTTTTATTGTGAATGGATGTTGAATCTTGTCAAATGCTTTTTCTGCCCCTATTGAAATGATTGTATAGTTGTTATCCTTTCTCTTATTGATATATCATGTTGATTGATTTGTGAATATTGAACCACTCTTGCAAACCATGAATAAACCCCACCTGGTTGTGGTGAATGATTTTTTTAATGTATTATTGGATTCAGTTTGCTAGGATTTTGTTGACGATTTCTGCATCTCTGCTCTTCAGAGATAATGACTTATAGTTCTCTTTTTTATGGTGTCTTTATTAGGTTTTGGTATTAGGGTAATGCTGGCCCCAGATAGTAAGCTTGGAAATGTTCCTTCCTTTTCTATTTTTTTGAAATAGTTTGAAGAGAATACGTATTAACTCTACTTTAAAGGCTTGGTAGAATTCACCTTGTAGCCATCTGGTCCAGGAGCTTTTGTTGGGAGTTTTGTCATTACCGATACAATTTCTTTGTTGGTAATTGGTCTGTTCAACTTTTCTATTGCTTCCTGTTTCAGTTTTGGTAGGTTATATGTTTCTAAGAATTTATCCATCTCTTCTAGGTTGTATATTCTCATAACTATTTTATATTTCTGTGGTGTTGGTTGTTGTTGTTTTTCTCATTTATAATTTTATTTGTGTCCTGTCTCCTTTTTTCTTGATATGTCTGGCTATTTTCCTCTATTTGATTTATATTGGTTTTCTCTTAAGTTTCTTTTTTCCTTTTTGTTATAGTCACTTTTATATTTGAGGTTTCCCTTATGTCAGTTTCTACTTAGCTGCTTGTGTTTCAAAGTGAGACACAATGTGACTGACTTGGACCTCTCTGTGCCTTAAGTTCGAGGTCAGGCGCACTCTCAACTTCATTAGTTTGGGCCATTCACTGGCAAATCCACGACTGTCAAAATCTGCACAACAGTCTTCTTGAAAGGATTACATTCCCCAGAAAGAAATTCTCTGATCTATTGCCATAGGAATCCTAACACCGACTGCTACATTCCAGAGCCCAGGGGGTCTCTGGACAACAGTATAGGATGGAGAATATTTTTACTTAATCCTTGGGCATCATTGCTGTACCCAGCCCACCTGCACCTAGAGAGAGAGTCTAGAGACGCTTTGCTTCCGCCTGATACTAACTTCCGTCCTTCTGCCGGCCAGGGGAGAAGCAAGGGGCATCTGGTTACATTTATGCATAACTCAGCCAATTGTGTTATTTTCCCAGCTTCACATTCTTTCTATTTGAGTTTTCTTTTCCCTAGTGCTTTCATTTTAATGGAATTTAGTGAGGGAGGTGAGATAAATCATGTGCTTATTCTTTATTTTTGACCAAAGGCCATTCACACTCTTTTTGTTTAATATTATAACAGCCAAATAATTCTAGGCCTGGAGAAACATGCTCTCTCTTGGTTTCTACTCAGAGTCACTCAAGCATCTATTTTAAGATGGTCTGGATAGATGACAAGTAGTTTTTCTTAGATATACTTGGATTCGATTTGGGGAATATTTAAAATTAAGTAAAAAATTTTAAAAATAAGTTGTACAATCTTTTTTAAAAATGAATGTTGTATATTTCTCAGATTTTTAAAATTTATATTTTGGGAAACTAGAACAGTTACTAGTGGAAGAATATTACTTTCCTATAATAGTAGATGGGTGGTTATATCAACCTGTTATATTTCTTTTATAAACATTCTAGTAAATGAGGTTAGAAAGTAATTCAAATAGACTGATTTTGTCCATGCAAAGTGCTCTTTATTCTCAAAAGATGTCTTCATTAGCTCAGGCTGCTATTAAAAAAATACCACAGACTAGGTGGCTTAAACAATAAGACATTTATCTTCTCACTGTTTCAGAGGCTAGAAGTTTAAGATCAGGGTGATAGCATGGTCAGGTTCTTGATGAGGGTCCTATTTTTGGTTTGTAGACAGCCACATTCTTGCTGTGTGCTCACACAGACTTTCCTCAGTACATGTTCATGGAAAGGAAAACTCTCTTTCTTCTTCTAATGGCAGCAATCCTATCATGTGGGCACCACTCCTGTGGCATTATCTCAATGTAGTTACTTACTTTCCAGAGGCCCCTCCTCTAAATACATTAGGGCTTAAGGCTTCAATATATGAATTTAAATGGGGGGGACACAAATACTTAAATACTTACTCTATAACAATTTAAATTGTCTCATTACATAATATATGAATAAATACTAATCTTATTTATTCTACATGTACCTCTTATTCCTCATAATTTATGGGGTCTATTTCCAAATTATAAAACCAATATACTTCCTGTCTTATTCATTTAAAGGGCTTTATTGCATAAGGGTTAATGGTTTAGGCTCTAGAACCATACAGCTGGGGTTGAAATCCTAAATATGTTGCTAAGTAGCTATGGGAAGGCACGTGATATTTGTGTATTTATTACCTAATCTATATCATGAGGAGGAGAATAAGCCTTCAAAGCCTGTTTGGGGAATTAGCTAAGTTAATAGATTCTAAGCACTTACTACAATGCCTAGAATGTTGTAACTACTGCATTATGTTTCGACATTATTAGTAGTATACTAAAAATAGAGCTCTGGAGATATTAATGAAAATAATGGAAAACAATGATTGTTCCCTGGATGTCATTTAGGAAATAGTTGCATCAGTCTTGATTTCATGCATTTCTGTTCGTATTTTTGGTGAGAGTAAAAAGAATATATATATATGATCTATTCAAAGACTGTTTCTTATTCCTTTCAGGATGGCCCTTTGGAAGTGCAATGTGCAAGATCAGTGGATTCATCCAAGGAATATCAGTTGCAGCTTCAGTCTTTACTTTAGTTGCCATAGCTGTGGATAGGTAAGTCAGCACCAAAATCGGAATCTGGTGGAAAACGTATAATCTACCATATTTGCCAAATATGCCCCAAATTTTATCTGTAATATCCACTCTTTTAAGAGCACAGCGTATATCTGCTAAAGGTTCAGTAATAAAATAAAACTACTAAAGTTTCCGTTTTTAAAATTAAATAATTAGGGATAACACGTGTCTTATTTGGGGCTGTTATAATAAGATACCATCAACTGCATGTCTGAAACAACAGAAATTTATTTTTCACAGTTCTGGAGGCTAGGGCCAAGGTCAGGATGCCAGTAGCTTCTGTGTCTGGTGAGAGAACTTTTCCTGCTTTGCTGAGGGGCATCTTCTCCAAGGAACCAGCAGCTCTATTCTCCTCTTTTTAAAAGGTCACTAATCCTATCATGAGGACACCACCCTCTTGATCTCATTTGAACCTAATTAGTTCCAACTACCATCCAATCAGGTTTAAAACCCTGACTCTTAGAGGCAGAGAGATATGTTAACAAATACTTACCAATAACACTCTCTACTATAACAAACTGTACAAAGCAGAGAGTGATCAAGTCACCTCTCAGGACCAGGACTGTCAAGTTCACAGAAGAGGTCATAACTGATTGCTCAAGATTTAGAAACTAACTTTGGGAAGAAATAGAGGAAAGAGCATCTCTTAAGACAGGGTTATATATAGATATCTATATGGACTTGAAATGGAAGATACTTATCAAGAGAAACACAGAGAGGCAGGCCAGCTAGACCATGGGAAGGTGGAATGGCACATTAGGTGTGACCATTTCTTCCACAGAAAGAGGCAAGTGGGTTTTCTATGGGCGTGTCTTCCATTTGTTCTGAAGACAACCGGGAACTACTGAAGTCTTTTATATGGGGGAGTAATTACTGGACTTTCATTTTAGGAAAACAGAAAGGGCTTGGTGTTGTATAAGACTGGAGAAAGGAAGAACAGTTAAACTTTTGTAACAACTTAGGTTGGAGAGGATGTAAGGCAGTGGCAATGGCAATTAAGAGATATTTGGGAGAAAAACTGAATAACGCCCCAAAAAACAAAATGCTCTAGAATTGTTGACATCAAAAACCAACTTGGTAGATTGTGTTTTCAATATTAACCTATTTCTAAGAACCCATATTATAGATCTAGATTTTTGGTTTCCATTGAAAGAGAACAGAATTTGCAATATATGCTAACAAGTGCATGCCAAAGGTATCTTTTTATATTAAAATTTGGGAGCTAATTATTTCCAAATTTACTACATTCTATTGCTATTTTGCTAAATCATTTTTTGGTGTACTAATTTATACTAATACTTATTTTATACTAGTAAATAATGTTACTACTAAATTATTTTGTTGTGAATATAATACTAAACCTTAATTTTACAATTATTTTTGTTACCCCTACAGTGAATAAAAGAAATATCCTTTGTATTTTCTATTGTATCTTGAGCTTATCAGATTTAGTATTATATATCCCTAAGTTTCTCTTTCACTGTTTCTACAATGTCTCCTAAGCAGAGATATCATTTTAAAAAGGTTAAAACAATAAGCATATTGTGCTATGTTTATTCAAGGGATGATAGTGTATAAGGTAAAATCAATTAACTAGGTCCATGTATTTCAAAATGCATAAATTTCAGAAGCATACAATCTCAAAGCTATGCAATGATGCATGTAATATGGTGCCATAATATAGAAATTAAAATGTTATAAATGCAGGCTAATACTGTCAAAGCATAAAAACATTGACAGGAATGATATATAACAACTTTAGATTTCTGAGGAAAGTGTAATAGTAGATTAGAATTGAATAGATCTACGAAAAAAAATCATCTCTGTCATGTTTTAGGTCTTTTTTTTTTTTTAAGATTTTATTTATTTATTTGACAGACAGAGATCACAAGTAGGCAGAGAGGCAGGCAGAGAGAGAGGTAAGGGAAGCAGGCTCCCTGCTGAGCAGAGAGCCTGATGCAGGGCTCGATCCTAGGACCCTGGGATCATGACCTGAGCTGAAGGCAGAGGCTTAACCCACTGAGCCACCCAAGTGCCCCTGTTTTAGGTCTTTTAAAAAGTGGTGAAACTATGGTCACCTGCTGTGACACACCCTTTGCTCTCTGCCTTCCCAACCATGTATCATTTCTCTAGAGTTTCAGTTTTCTGTTGCAGTGTAACAAGTCAGCTCCCAAAACAAACCACTTAGTGGCTCATGATGCTCCAATCTATGACGAATCTATGACGAGGGAAGCTTCACTGATTGGAAACACATACCTTGTTTCTGCTCCACTTGGCATCGGAGAGGGAGTTCTAAGACCAAGAATGAAGCCTTTTCCTAACGTTGGTGCCCAGACTGGGAAGACTTGAACATCTAGGAACGAGAACTAGGGCTTCTCAGGCCCTGCATGGGCTCTGCAGCATGGCAGCTTCAAGGTAGCTGAGCTTCTCATGTCTGTCCAAGGCATGGGTATCCTAAGAGAGTGTGCCCGTGAAAGTCACATAGTATCCCTGGTGCATCCTGTTCCTTATAAGTGAGTCACAAAGGCCATTCAATGGATGTTGAAGGGCAAGTTCAAGAATTTAGACCTGTTTTAAAACCACCACACCTTCATCTCTATCTGAACTACTGGCACCGAAACACATTTCTCAGGGTCAGCTCGTGGAGGAAGCCAAACTACAAAAAAAAAAAAAAAAAAAAAAAAAAAAATCTCCCAAACCTATTTCTCCAGATTAACTTCATCTTACATCCGACAATCACCACCTCAAAATAAACAGACCCAGAATTGAACTTTCTTCCTTACCAGTCCTACACACACACACACACACGCACACACACACCCTTAACAAAAAGCTCCTTTTCTCATCTTTCCAAGCCAAGGAATGGCAGGCTCACACATCCAATCTAAATGAAAATCTTGGGATTTATTCTTGAACTTTCCTTCTCTCTCCAACTTCTTTCTAGTCACTCTTCAAATCCCATCAGTTCTGAGTGCTCACTGGTCCTGAACAAGGCACCATCCCCCATTGCTTGAGAGAGAAAACTGAGACTTTTTTCTTTTCCTAAGTGGTATGATGATTAATTTTATATGTGAACTTCACCGTGCCACGGGATGCCCAGATATTTGGTCAAACGTTATCCTGGGTGTTTGGTGAGATTTGAATCCATAGGCTGAGTAAAAGATTGCCTGCGCTCATCTGGGAAATTGAAGGCCCAAATATGAACAAAAAGGCCAACCTTCCTGCAAGTGAGAAAGTATTGCTCCTGTCCGAGTTTTTGAGCTGAGACATCAGTTTTTGTTTTTTTTTTTCTGTCCTCAAACTACAACCTTAGATCTTCTGGGGTATGAGTCGGATAGCTTTTAGACTGGAACTGGTATCAGTGGCTGTTCCTGTTCTCAGGCCTTCAGATTTGAACTGGAAGCCCTGTTGGCTCTCCCGTGTCCCCATTTTGCCAACTGCAGATCTTGGGACTCTCAACTTCCAAAATTGCATGAGCCAATCCCGCAAAATAAGTATCTTTCCATATATTGATACATACTGTTGGCTCTGTATCCCTAGAGAACCCTGACTAATGCAGTGGCCAAGTCTAAATTCCAGCATGATTTTAGCATAATTAAACAATATTTTCCTTAACTGTTTCTTGGCAGAGAGCATTTTCTATCATGTTCATCTTTGTCTCTCTGAACACACACACACACACACACACACACACAATTTGTTGAATGAATGAAAAAAGATTGAAGCCCCAACAGTTGGTTTACAAAAAGAACAAGATACCTAGAATTGTGCCTATGAAGTTACCCATAATTTAATGATGAGTAGATGGGGAGACTCTTTAATTAGAAAATTAAAAGAGAACTTGGAAGTTAAGACAGCAGACCTTACATATGCTGCAATAAAGGACAACAAAGCAATCAATGTTCAAGTTAATTAGTATATGAAGCTATGTGAGATAAATTAATATGGAGCTGCTGCGGAGTCATTAAAAGCTTTTAAGTTTTCTTACCTGAAGATCTGGAAAGTCATAATTTTCATATTTCCACTTTACAGAGTCATTACAAAACCAAAGATTAAACAGGTGATAGTACTTTGAAAAATATAATATTATATAGTTGTATGTGATATGACTATAATTATTATAATTATCATAGTGAGTATGAATAATAACACCAAGACTCACAATGCCAAAATTGCAGTTAAATGCAATCAGGGTTATGCTCTGCACTGAGATTGAATTTCCATGCTCACCAGAGGACATACAACATCTGGAAGGCATGTAATAAAACTAGTAATGGAAACTCTCAGACTATTTGTTATAGCTGTGACTCAAGCCACCAAAACACTTAGTGGCTTGAAACAAAAATGCTTAAACGAATCTATGGTTTGGTTGGGTGCCTCTGTGTCATCACTCAAGCTTCTATTTATGTCATGCCTGCTAATGTTCAATTGGCCAAGCACAGAGATGACATGGGAAGGGGCCACAGAAGGTCATGAGGGAGAGTTTAACAATGGGCTCTGGAGCCAAACTACCTGTGTTAAAATTATGTGTAGCTGTGGACGAGACTTTTTAAAAATTTTTTCTAGACCTATTTTGCTATTTTTTAAGTGGGGAAGTTTAAAGAGACAATGCAAACCAGGGAGAAAGGGTCTGGAACAGAATACTAAGTATTCATGTTCAATATCTGCTAGTTAACAGTGGTCACTTTTATTATTAATAGTGACTAATATAGTGTCTGATACTCAGCTTATTCATATTTTGAAATGAAATTTATATCTGTCACAAAAACACCAATGCATGCCCCTCTGTTTCTAATGGTAACTTCATTTTTTGAGGGGAACATGAATGGGAGAATTAAATTTAATTCACAACTTGGTCAGAAGTTATAAGGCAATATTCTGCTGATACTTGCTTTTAATTGCAGGTTCCAGTGTATTGTCTACCCTTTTAAACCAAAACTCACAATCAAGGCAGCATTTGTGATTATTGTGGTCATTTGGGTCCTGGCCATTGCCATTATGTCCCCATCTGCAATAATGTTACATGTAGAAGAAGAAAAATATTACCAAGTGAGACTCAACTCCCAGAATAAAACCAGTCCAGTCTACTGGTGCCGGGAAGACTGGCCAAATCAGGAAATGAGGAAGATCTATACCACTGTGCTATTTGCCAATATCTACCTGGTTCCCCTGTCCCTCATTGTCATCATGTATGGAAGGATTGGAATTTCACTCTTCAAGATGACAGTACCCCACACAGGCAAGCAGAAGCAGGAACAATGGCACACGGTGTCCAAGAAGAAGCAGAAGGTCATTAAGATGCTCCTGATCGTAGCCCTGCTTTTTATTCTCTCCTGGTTGCCTCTTTGGACACTGATGCTGCTCTCAGACTACGCTGACCTGTCTCCAAATGAGCTGCGAGTCATCAACATCTACATCTACCCTTTTGCACACTGGCTGGCCTTTTGCAACAGCAGTGTCAATCCCATCATTTATGGTTTCTTCAATGAGAATTTTCACCGTGCTTTCCAAGATGCTTTTCACCTCCAGCTCTGCCAAAAAAGAGCAAATCCCAAGGAAACCTACACTGTAAGAGCTAAAGACAATGTGATCATAAATACATCTCATCAGTTAGCCCAGGAACTTACCATTCAAAAGTCACATGAGGAAAATTTGCCTTGTAGGAGAAGTACTGAAAAACCCAAACAAGAATTGATGATGGAAGAATTAGGGAAAGCTACTCACAACAATGAGATTTTAAAAGAGCTGGTATGATGATTTTAACTATACTCTGTGTTATATATAGAAATACTCTTGCTTTCTATAGCTTTGTATTTCAGTTCCTTCTGAGAATGTTCTAAAGAAAACATGCACTGAAACCCTCTCTGGACAGAAGTGGAAAAAGCAGTCTTATGTTCATATTCAATCTTACATTATACAAACTCTATAGTGACTCACATACGAATTTGCCTAGATGAATCCATTTTCTAGGAACAATTTTCAAAGCTTGACCTTTTCCATTTTAGCCATTTGTATATGAGTCAAGCATGTGCATTATGGGTGTACCACTAAAGACAACACACTCCCATTTTCCCCAAATGGTGATAAATGGGCAGTTGTTTGCATAAGAGTACATTTCCTCAATTCCATCTTTGCTTTTGGAGTTGAAATTTTAGACTAGAGAATTACTTGTGTTTTTAAAATATACTTAGGTTTCTTAGAAATAACGGCAATAGCAAATAGATGCTATTTCTTTTAAAGAGTACAGTTAAAGTTGGTGAGAGAATAACATTGTTGGCTTTTTAATATTTTCATAAATAGGGGCACCTGTGTGGCTCAGTTGGTTATCCAACCCCCTTTTGTTGTCAATAATTTTTTATTATTTTCAATTGGCCATCATAGAGTATGTCATTACTTTTTTAATTTCAGCTCAGGTCATGATCTCAGGGTCCTGTGTTGGGCTCCCAGCTCAGCAGCAAGTCTGCTTCTCCCTCTCTGTCTGCCGCTCCCTCTGCTCATGCCCTCAATCTCTTTCTTTCACAAACGAATCTTTTAAAAAAATTTTTCATAAATAAAATTCATGCCCTAGCTACAACCATGTTTCTTACAGAGATGACTCAGGACCCCAATTTGACCCCCTCTCTGGTAGAATCTCTAACACAAAGACGCAAATCCTTTAATAATGCAGTGGTTGGCAAAAGATTGACAGCTCTCCTTTGTAGTGCTTAGTCAACGATGTCCAACAATCATTATAAGACTCCCATAAAGTCTATACAGAACAGGACCAATTATTCCAGATTTTCTGCTGGGCACAGCATTTAAATCCGGCACTCTTACTGAATTTGTAAATTAGTACCACTGTTAAAAAGCGACTTACAAACCCTTGGATTCTGCTGTGTTTCAACTATGTAGTAATAACAGCTGTAAATGCTAGCTTTTATTCTAGGGTGAGATTAGTCCCTAGAAAATTTGAAAATATAATAGATAGTTTGGCAAACAAAAATAAATCTCTTGGTTTAGACCTAATGTGTTTTTCCAGTCACTCATGTGGTTCAAGCTAAAGGCATTTCAACATTATGGGCCTTTGAGAAAATAACTGTTGAGTTTTCAACTGAATTGAGCTACATGAGATCTGAATATACAAGTGTTATTCCTACAACCAGGAAGGGCAACCTTTGAAGTTTATGTACAGAATCTGACCTTATATTCCTCTGCCCTCATTTACTACAATACTGTGTCCAGTAGATGCTGAAATTTATTTTGTTAGGCTATTTATTGTTTTCTGATGGGCATCCTCACATTCTATCAGAACCACAAACTCAAACTAAACCCCACATCCTTACCTGTCATCGATCTGCCTTTTATCAACTTCAACCCCCTTTCACATGTGGGTTTCCACCAATAGTCTGCTTATAACAAAGCAGGTATTATCTAAAGTGATGTATTTTCTTTATCGTGCTCATTTTTTTTTCTTTTAAAGATTTTTATTTATTTGACAGGTCACAAGTAGGCAGAGAGGCAGGCAGAGAGAGAGAGGAGGAGGAGGAGGCAGGCTCGCCGCTGAGCAGAGAGTCTGATGTGAGGCTCGATCCCAGGACCCTGGGATCATGACCTGAGCCGAAGGCAGAGGCTTTAACCGCTAAGCCACCCACGTGCCCCTATCATGTTCATTTTCTTGAGTCCTCATAAGCAGAGTTGTTAATATCCATATTTTTACTAACAGCCTGTTCAAGACAACCTAAGTCACAAGCCCCAGAGCATTGTTTCAAAACCTTTAAATCTAGTGAGATTTGCCTGACTGGATTTCAAAATTCCTTGGGAATGGTGAACACTTTTTTCTTCCCATTTTCTCCCTTTTTGAACAGATATGGCTCTAACTGATACTTCATGCTTGTACCACCATTGTGTTTTAGGAACAAATAACCTGTTTCCTTAGTTCCATAGATGTTGCATAGATGGACAGAAATTCTGCCACTAAATCTGTGGTAATTTGTTATGGCAGAAGTACATAGTAAATACACATCATTTTCTTTTTTATAGTTAATTCTTTGGTACACTCGAAGTGTATTTTTCATAAGAGAAATATATAAATGTTTTATAGTATTTAAGCGGCTTTTCCATTCAATCATCTCTCTGCCTGGTTTCTTCTCTAGCTCAGTAAGGGATTTTAGGTAGAATGCCCTCCCTTCTAGGTGGCAGCCGCTACACCAGCTCTGCCTCATCTGTTGACTGTGCTACTCCCTTGCTTAGGGACAGTGCTGTGATACATTGTCTCCCTCTGGGTAGGAAGTTTGGCAGAGGGGGATGGCCTTTGAATTATACCATGCACAGATTAAACACAAGCTCAGTTCAGCAAATTCATATAGAAAAATCTATCTTTGATGAACTTATACAGAAATCTATATTCCAAAGAACAATAAAAGCTATATGAATTTCAGTGTAGATATGTTTTGTGTTTGCTTCTGATCACAACACGGAACAAGGATCAGCATGGTCAGTGGTTAAGGCCGGCACGGCACAAAGGCAGTCTGTGTGGTATTTAGGATGACAGGTATTAGAGAAGGACTGACAGGTTCAAATCAAGGATTCTCTGCTTGTTACCAGTTGCATGAGTATGTGCAAATTACTTAATCCCTCCCTGTGTTGGTGTCTTCATCTGTAAAATGGGGTGATACTAGTACCTGTTCATAAGGTTGTCCTTAAATGATATCTCACATAATGCATTTGAAACAGTGCTTAGTCTCCAAATAATCATGTGTGCAATTTATGTATCAAATATTCAGGTGGAAAAAGTCAAATTTCATACTGGATTAAAAAAAAATAAATAAAAGTAAAGGGAGTTTTCTTCACCTGATACATAATCCCTGAGTACTTGCATATAAGCTATTACCTATGTCACATAGTAATTGCCTTACAGAGGCTGACATATATGTAACATATAAACACTAATTAAAGCAACAATGGAAAAAAGTAAATTTAACTGAAAGTCTCAAGCCTGGAGGAATGAAGGTGGGTTAAAAATGGACAAGAAATAAGCATCGCTTCTTTGTACATAGCATATGTGGTTTCTCGTGTATTTGTCTTCCTCTTTAAACTAAGGCCAAAAAAGCAGCTTTTTAATCTTTGTATCTCTAGAGCTCAGCATGTTTTCCTGAACACATAGGTGAATAATAACTGATTTTAAGTAAATTCAATATCAGAACAAGTATTCTTGAGAATTTGTTACTCTACCATCTTCATTAGGATAGAACATTATGATCTGTAACTGTGAATTGTAATAAAATAAAACATTTCCCTGATAATAACTATTGTTTCTCAATTAAATATTTCTCATAAACAAATGTTACTGAAGGACTCAGAACAGTACTTTTGATTTTACTGTGAGATCCAACATATTATGATGAGCAAAATTTCGGATAAAGAAGTTTGCCAAGAATTATATTACTAGTTTTTTAAACTCGTTATTTAATATAATTTCTGAAGATGTATTTTAAAAATTTTGGAGTCTGACTCCTGGTTAGATGGTGGAATAGGAGGATGCTAAGCAAACCTCATCCATGGACAGATCTAGATAACAGCCACATCAGTTTAAATAACCCAGAAAACAACCTGTTAGAGTTACCAACACTTAACAAGACTGTCAGAACAGGACGCCTGGGTGGCTCAGTGGGTTAAGCCTCTGCCTTCGGCTCAGGTCATGATCTCAGGGTCCTGGGATCAAGTCCCACATCGGGCTCTCTGCTCAGCAGGGAGCCTACTTCCCTCTTTCTCTCTGCCTGCCTTCCTGATTCCTTGTGATCTCTCTCCCTCTCTCTGTCAAATAAATAAGTGAAATATTAAAAAAAAAAAAAAAAAAAGACTGTTAGAACAGACTCTCTATACCTAAATGTAGATAAATCGGCTGCATTGAAAAAGGTAGGAAGGGCTCATGTGTAGTCAGAAATCAAACTGGCAAGACTGTCCATGGGAGGAAGGAACATCACAGGCATGAGAAAGGGAAAGAAGCAGACCTCACATCAGCCACCCCAGGCCACCCCAGGCACAGAGGACTCACACAGAGAGACAAATCCCCACAACATTTAGCTTTGAAACCGAAGGGGCTTAACTTTTGAGTTCTTATAGTCAGTGGGACTTAACAACTAGAAGTTTAAAAAATAGTGGACTCCCTCTGGGAGAGCTGAAAGGTGATAGGAAACTGAAACAGAAATTATATTAAATAACTAATTTAAAAAGAGACAGCATGACAAACAGCTCCACTGATAAACAACATAGAAGCAGAAGTTTGAAAATCACCTAGGGCATATGAGAAAGAGATTTATTTACTAATCTCAGAGTATGTGCTAGAGAGGCAGGCATCTTTAGGAGACTTTAAGAACAAAATTGCTGACAGGTGCTATTTCTCTCACTCACTTCAGCACACCCAGCTCCTGAGCTTTTCCCAGACCTGCCTCCTCCCACTGGGCCTCAGCAGTTCTCCAAAAACAACTACAGATCCCTCCCACAGCAGACCAGCACACATCTCACTAACACCACACCGCTTGCCCCCACACTGTCCTGTAGACCTGACTCCCACGATCCACCATCAGCAAGTCCATCACAGCATGGCATTGTGCAAGCAACTCCTAGAGGGTCTGCCACCAGCTCAAAGTGACTCCAACCCAGAGAGAAGGGAATAAAACCATACACAACACTTTGGGTCCCAGGCATCTGTTGTGACTACATGCCCCCACCCCCCGCCAACCAACAAAAGCTTCTCAGAGCACAAAAGGGAGAGTGCCCTGCAGATCAGTGTGACCACAGTTCTGACAAAACCTAGTCTGACCCAACTCAAGCCCAGGGTGACCACCAACACCACAGGGCCCAAACTCTGCCCACAAGAGGCAAAGAGAACTATTTTAGATAATTGGACTGAAGACTAATGCAGCTTGGTCATAACAGCAGGGCATACACACAGCACACAGAGGAGACACCCCTGAAGTACCAGTTTCCAGTGATCAGGGGCACTGCACGGCCACACACTATAAGGCCTATTTTTCATATGGCCATGACTTTCAAGAGCAGGAGACATGGCTGGCTTTACAAACACACAGAAACAGACACAGAGAGTTAGACAAAATGAGGAGACAGAGGAATAGGCCCCAAATGAAAGAAAAGGACAGAGTTACAGCAAGAGAGCTAAATGAAATGAACACAATGCGTCTTACAGAAAATTTAAAGTAACAGTCATAAATGTACAAAACAGACTTGAGAAAAGAGTAGAGGACTTCAGTGAGACCCTCAACAAAGAGAAAAACATAAAAAAGAAGCAATTAGTGATGAAGAATTCAATAAGTGAAATTAAAAATACATGAGAGAGAATAAATAGTAAGCTACAGGAAGCAAAATGGATCAGCAACCTGGAGAATCGGGTAATAGAAATCAAGCTGAACAGGAGGAAGAAAAAATAAATGTTAAAAAATGAAAATAGACTAAGGGGACTCAGTGACACCATCAACTGTAATAACATTTGCATTTTAGGGATCCCAGAAGGAGGAGGGATAGAGAAGGGTGGCAGGGATTGGATAGAAAATTTATTTGAAGAAATAATAGCTGAAAACGTTCCAAATTTGAGGACAGAAACAGAAAACCAGATTCAGGAGGCAGAGATAGTACCCAATAAAATCAACCCAGGGAAGTGCACACCAAGATATACTATAATTAAAATAGCAAAAAAGTAGTGATAAACAAAATTCCAAAAGCAGCAAAAGAAAAGAAAACAGTTACATACAAGGGAAACCACATAAGTCTATCAGCTGATTTTTTAGCAGAAACTTTGTAGACCAGAAGAGAGTGACATGATATATTCAAAGTGGTGAAAGGAAAAAAACAAAAAACCATACGAACAAGAGTGCTCTATCTCTCACAGTTTTCATTAAGCATACAAGAAGAGATGTAGAGCTTTCCACAAAAACACAAGTTAAAAGAATGCATCAGCACTAAAACAGCCTTACAAGAAATGTTAAATGGGATTCTTTGAGTGGAAAGGAAAGACCATAAGCAGGAGTAAGAAAAGAAGGACACATAGGGGTAAAATAAGTATACCTATAAAAAGGGATTCACAAAATAAAATAATGCAAAGTATGATACCATATATCCAAAATATGGGGAGAAAGTAAAAATATAGTACTTTAAGAATGGGTTCAAACTTAAATGATTTAAATGACTGCTATGTGCATTAGATGTTATATATAAACATAGTAAGCACTCATACACACACACACACACACACACACACACACACACACACACACACACACAAATCCAGAAATAGATAATGCAAAAAATAAAGAGAAAGGAATACAAGTGTATCACTAAAGAAAGCCATCAAACCATGAGACAGCAAGAAAACAAAGGAAAGAGAACTACAAAACACAATCATAAAACACGTAACAAAGTGGCAATAAGTACATATCTATGAATAATTACTTTGAATGTAAGTAGACTAAGCACCCCAATCAAAAGACATACAGTGACAGAATGAATTAAAAAAAAGCAAGTGTCATCCATATGCTACCTAAAAGAGACTCATTTTAGTCCTAATGACACTTGCAGATTGAAAGTGAAGGAATAAAAACCATTTATCATGCAAATGGAAGTGAAAAGAAAGCTGGGGTAGCAATACATACATTAAAAAAAAATAGGCTTTAAAACAAAAACTATTACAAGAGACCAATAAGGACACTACATAAAGGAATAATCAAACAAGGAGATGTAACAATTGTAAATATTCATGCATACAACATGGGAGCACTGAAATACATAAAGCAACTACTAACAAACATAAAGGAAGAAACTGATAATAATACAATAATAGTAGGGGACTTTCACTTACATCAGTGGGTAGATTACCCAAAAAGGAAATCAATAATTAAACAGTGGCTTTGAATGATACATTGGACCAGATAGACCTAATGGGTATATTCAGAACATTCCATCATAAAACAGAAAAATACACATTCTTTTTAAGTTCACATGGGACATTTTCCAAAACAGATTATATGTGAGGCCACAAAACAAGTCTTGGCAAAAAAAAAAAAAAAAAATTAAAGTTTTTTTGACCATAGTGCTATGAAACTAGAAATCAACCAAAAGAAAGTCTGAAAAGAACACAAATACATGGAGGTAAATAACATGCTACTAAACAAGAAATGGGCCAACTAAGAAATCAAAGAGGAAATTAAAAAATACTCGGTGGCAAATGAAAATGATAAAACAATGGTCTAAAATGTGGGGGATATAGCAAAAGGTATTTAAGAAGGAAGTTTACAGCAATATAGGCTTATCTCAAGAAGCAAGCAAAATGTCAAATAAACAATCTAACCTTAGACCTAAAGGAGCTAGAAAAAAACAAAACCCAAAACCAGTAAAAAGAAGGAAATAATAAAGATGAGAGCAAAATTAAGCAAAATAGAGATAAACAAACCAAAAACCTACAGTGAAACAGATCAATGAAGCCAGGGGCTGATTCTTTGAAAAGATTGGCAAAATCAAGACATTTAGCCAGGCTTATCAAAAACAAAGACATAAGAGAGAGAGAGAAAGAGAGATAGGACTCAAATAACCAAATCAGAAATGAAAGAGGCAAAATAACCATTGGGTGATAAGGGTTATAAGAGATTATGAAAAACTATATACCAACAAAGTGGATAACCTAGAAGAAATGGATAACTATAGAAGCATATAACTTTCTAAAACTGAATCAGGAAGAAACAGAAAATTTGAACAAACCAATTACCAAAAATAAAAGAGAATCAGTAATCAAAAAAATCCCAACAAACAAAAACTCAGGACTGGATGGCTTCACAGGTGAATTCTATCAAACTTTTAAAGAAAAGTTAATACCTTTTTTCTCAAACAATTCCAAAAAAATAAAAGAGAAAGGAAAGCTTCCAAATTCATTCTAAGGGGCCAGCATCACCCTGACCTCAAAACCAGATAAATATATTGCAAAAAAAAAAATGGAACTATAGACCGGTATCTCTCATGAACATAGAAGCAAAAATCCTCAACAAAATACAAGCAAATAAAATCCAATGATCATTCACCACAATCAAGTGGGATTTATTCCTGGGATGTGAGGCTAGTTCATTATTCACAAATCAATCAGCATGATACATCACATCAACAAGGAAAGGATAAAAATCATATGATTATTTTGATAGAGGCATAAAAAGTATCTGACAAGTACAACATCCATTCATGACCAAAAAACCCTTAACAAGATAGGTTTAGAGGAAAACCTGCCTCAACATAATAAAGGATATATGAAATATATGAAAAAACTACAGTCAACATCATACTCAATGGTGAAAACCTGAGAACCTTTCCTCTAAGACCACGTTCAGGACAAGGATGTCGACTCTCACCACTTTTATTCAATATAGTACTAGCAGCTCTAGACACCAAAAAGAAATTAAGAGCATCCAAATTGGTAAGAAAGAAGTCAAACTTTCCTTTTTTGGAGGTGACATATTATATTTAGGAAACCCTAAAGACTCCATTAAAAAGCTCCATAAAAAAACTACTAGAACTGACAAATGAATTCAATAAGATCACAGGTTACAAAATCAATAGAGAGAAATCTGTTTCATTTCTGTTGACTAATAATGAAGTAGCAGAAAGAGAAATTAAGAGAACGCCACTACTTACAATTGCACAAAAAAATAGTAAACTCCTAGGAATACACTTTACCAAGGAGGTGAAAGACTTACACTCTAAAAACTAGAAAACAGTGATGAAAGAAATTGAGGATGAAACAACAAATAGAAAGGTATTTCATGTTCACAGATTGGAAGAACAGTGTTAAAGTATCCATACAACCCAAACCAATCTACACATTTAATGCAATCCCTATCAAAATACCAATGGCATATTTCATAAAACTAGAACAAACAATTCTAAAATTAGTATGGAAGCACAAAAGACCCTAAATAGCTAAAACAATCTTGAAAAAGAAAAAAAAAAAAAAAACTGGAGCTATTACGGTCTCAGATTTCTAGTTTTATTACAAAGCTGTAGTATTCAAAACTTTATCATACTGGCACAAAAATAGACACAAAGATCAACAGAACAGAACAGAGAGCCCAGAAATAAACTCACAATTATGTGGTCAATTAATCTTTGACAAAAGAGGTAAGAATATGCAATGAGAAAAAGACCATCTCTGTAACAAATGGTGTTGGGAAAACTGGACAGCTACATGCCAAAGAATAAAAAATGAACCATTGTATACACCATACTCAAAAATAAACTCAAAATAGATGAAAAACATAAACGTGAGACCTGAAACCATGAAATCCAAGAAAAGATCTTGGGCAATAATTTCTCTTACATGAGCTATCATCAGCTATAGCAACATTTTTCTAGATATGTCTCCTGAGGTAAGGGAAGTAAAAGCAAAAATAAACTATTGGGGCTACATCAAAATAAAAAGCTTCTGCACAGCAAAGGAAGTAACCAGGAAAACTAAAAGATAACTTACTAAATAGGAGAAGATATTCACGAATGACATATCCGACAAGGGATTCCTATCCAAAGTGTATAAAGAATTTATACAGCTCAATACCAAAAAAACAAATAATCCAATTTAAAAAGGGCAGAAGACATGAACATTTCTCCAAAGAAGGCATACAGAGACCAACAAATACATAAAAAGATGCTCAATATCACTCATCATCAGGAAATGTAAATCAAAACTACAATGAGATTCACCTCACATCTGTCATAATGGCTAAAATCAACAAGACAAGAAACCAAGTGTTGGCAAGGATGTGGAGAAAACAGATTAGTCTGAGATTAATATACATTGTTTATCATTGTGCTCTCTCCCCTATGGGAGATGCAAATTGGTGCAGCCACCATGGAAGACAGTATGAAGGTTCTTCAAAAACTTAAAATAGAACTACCATATGATCCAGTAATTCTATTTCTGGGTATTTACCCAAAGAAAATTTTAAATATTAATTCAAAGAGACAGATGCTTCCCTATGTTTATTGCAGCATTATTTACAATAGCTAAGTTATGGAAGCAACCCAAGTGTCCATCCACAGATGGATGGATAGAGAAGTGGTATATATACACAATGGAATATTCCTCAGTCATAAAAAAGAATGAAATCTTGCCTTTTGCAGCAATGTAGATGGATCTAGAAAGTATAATGCTAAGCAAAATAAATCAGCCAGAAAAAGACAAATACCGTATGATTTCTTTCATGTGTAGAATTTAAGAAAAAAAATATAAAGGTAAAAAGAGTCAAACAAAAACATAGACTCTACTATAGAGAATGAACTGATGGTTACCAGAGGAGAGGCGAGTGGGGGGATGGGTGAAATAGGTAAAGGACATTAAAAGTACACTTATCTTGATGAGCACTGAGTAATGTGTAGAATCGTTGAATCACTATTTTATACATATGAAAGCAGTATAACACCGTATGTTAATTATATTGGAATAAAAACATTAGAATCTATGTTGGGAAATTGTCTTTAAATGCCACAATAGAATAGTTTCTCATTTAAAATTACAGTCATCAGGCATTATTCCATATTAAATATTTTCAGACAAGCCTAAGTGGCTTTTATTATCCAAGTTTTTGTAAAAGGAAATGAGGCCTCACAGAATTAAAGGGAATTGACCAAGATCACCTAACAATTGAGCAATGGAACCAAATTCCTACCCACATCAGCATTTAATGAGTGCTTAGCTTCTACTAGGCACTGTTCTCTGCCTTCTATAGTCATCATCCATTTAATCCTTACACAGTGAAGTAAATGATAGGATTATCCAACTTCCAGTCAGACACAGAAACTTAGAAATATTAAATACTAACATAAGGGAGTAATTAAGAATATTTATTCAGAATTCAGATTGTCTGGGTTTCATCTACCATGTATATATTAGTTATCAAAACTCAATACTTCAGGGGTGCCTGGGTGGCTCAGTGGGTTTAAGTCTCTGCCTTCCTGGGATCAAGACCCCCACATCAGGCTCTCTGCTCAGTGGGGAGCCTGCTTCCCCCTCTCTCTCTCTGCCTGCCTCTTTGCCTACTTGTGATCTCTGTCTGTCAAATAAATAGATAAAAATCTTAAAAAAAAAAACCCTCTATACTTCAGTTTCCTCATCTGTACAATGGCTACAATAATAAGATTATTAAAAAATTGCATGTAGTACCATATGGCAATAGATTAGAATCATACTTACTATTCTTGCATTTACCTAAAGGAAATACACTTATAAGTCTATTACCAATTGTTAAGAGGCTCAATATTATTTAGATAAAACTAAGATTAAAGATGTCTTTTAAATGGGCCACATGGACAATAACCACAACAAACAAACAAAAATAATAAAAAACTCAATCTCTTATTGAGCCTTATGTGTCAGAAAGGTTAAATAATTTTCTATTTGGCCTTGAACTATCAGTTAAGTTATTGTTTGCCACCATTTTCACAGGTATAAAAACTAGAACTTAGAGACATCAAGTAACTTACCTGAAATTGTACAGCTAAACTCAAACTCAGAGTTAGCTCTAAATGGGACATAGGTCCATGAATTCCAAAATCAATGCTCTTTTATCAGCTCATACTTCCTGATGAAGCTTCCTTAAATGCTCCAACATCATATATATTTCTTATAAATACCCACTAACAGCAAAGTAACCAGAAATATGTTTTATCACCAAATTGCAGCAGAGAGAACACAATAATAAACAACACATAATTTATCTGAGACTAACCTGACATCTTTTGTTAGACCATTTTTTTTCCATGTAACCATTTTACCTCTGACAAAGACTAATAAAAGAATAAAAAAATGAAAACAATAGAAAGTGAAAAGACTAATTCAAAAAGATATATACACCCCTATGTTTATTGCCTCATTCTTTACAATAGCCAAGATATGGAAGCAGCGTAAGTGTCCATTGATAGACGAAAGGATAAAGCAGCAGTGTGTGGAGTCGAGATGGCAAAGAAGTAGAAGGCTGAGACTACATCAGGTAGCAGGAGATCAGCTAGATAACTTATTAATCCATTGCGAACACCTACGAATCCAACAGGAGATGGAAGAGAATAGCAACAATTCTGGAAACAGAAAATAGACCACTTTCTGAAAGGTAGGACCAGAGGAGAAGTGAATCCAAAGCCACGGGAAGCTAGACCCCGGGGGGAGGGGCCAACTCCCAGCAAGCGGCTGAGCAACGGAGCACAAAATCAGGACTTTTAAAAGTCTGTTCCACTGAGGGACATCGCTCCAGAGGCTAAACTGAGGTGAAACCCATGCGGGGTCAGCATGGCCCCAGGTCCCGCAGGGTCACAGAAGGATCGGGGGTATCTGAGTGTTGCAGAGCTTGCGGGTATTGGAACGGAAAGCCAGCTACAGAGACAGAGCCGAGGAGTGAGCTCTCAGCTCAGGGTTACCTTGAACCGGTCGCAGATTGGGTGAGCTTGGAGCGCAGCCGGAGGCCAGGGACATGGGAGTGATTGAGCTCTTATCCCTGAGGGCTCACTGAGGAGTGGGGCCCCGGACTCTCGGCTCCTCCAGGCAGAGTTTGGGAGGCCGCCATCTTCATTCCCGTCCTCCGGAACTCGAAGGAAAGTGTTCAGGGAACAAAAGCTCCCAAAAGCGAACCTGAGAGGATTATTTAGTCCAGCCCCTGGTAAGGGCGGTGCAATTCCACCTGGGGCAAAGACACCTGAGAATAACCACACCAGGCCTCGCCCCCAGAAGATCAACAAGAAATCCAGCCAGAAGTTCACTTACCAAGGAGAACAGCAGAATCCCAAAGGAAGAGAAAGCAAAGCATGGAATTCATGGCTTTCTCCCCATGATTCCTTAGTCTTATAGTTAATTTAATTTTTTTAACTTTGTTTTTTTTCTCCTTCTAAATTTTTTTTAACTTTTACCCTTTCCTCTTTTAACATTTTTAAAATACTTTAACAATACCTTTCATTAAAAAAAAATCCTTTTTGAATCTTCATTATTATAGTCATATTTTATCCTTCATTGTATCTAACTTTATTTTTTGCATACACATAGGGTTTTTTCTTCTAAAAAATTTGGGGTACAACTTCCTCTAATAGATCAAAATATGCCCTAAATTTAACTCTGGGCTTGTTCTAGTATTCCACCCAAGCAAAATCTCTCCACTTTCTTTTTCTTTATTCTCTCAACCAACTTAATCAACTCCTTTTTTAGAAATTAAAAAAAAAAAAATTTCATCTTTATAGGCATATTCCAACCTTTCATTGTGTTTACCCTTATATATTTTTCATTCTTTAAAATTTTGGGAGGTACTTTCCTGTAAGAGACCAAAATACTCCCAAAATTAAGTGGGTGACCCTGTTCTAGTCACCAGTCTAATATATATTTTTTTTCTTTTTTATATTTTTTTTATTTTTTGTTTTGTTTTGTTTTGTTTTTTTCTGAACTTCTTTTTATCCCCTTTCTGCCCCACCCATGATTTAGGGTCTCTTTTGATTTGCTAAAGCGCATTTTCCTGGGGTCTTTGCCACCCTTTTAGGATTTTATTTGCTCCTTCTTATATTCTTATCTGGACAAAATGACAAGGCAGAAAAACTCACCACAAAAAAAAAAAGAACAAGAGGCAATACCAAAGGCAAGGGACCTAATCAATACGGACATTGGTAATATGTCAGATCTAGAGTTAAGAATGAGGATTCTCAAGGTTCTAGCCATCCTCGAAAAAGGCATGGAAGATATTAGAGAAAACCTCTCTGGAGAAATAAAAGCCCTTTCTGGAGAAATAAAAGAACTAAAATCTAACAAAGTTGAAATTTTAAAAAGCTATTAATGAGGTGCAATCAAAAATGGAGGTTCTTGGGGCGCCTGGGTGGCTCAGTAGGTTAAGCCGCTGCCTTCAGCTCAGGTCATGATCTCAGGGTCCTGGGATCGAGTCCCATATCGGGCTCTCTGCTCAGCAGGGGGCCTGCTTCCCTTCCTCTCTCTGTGATCTCTTCCCTTCCTCTCTCCTACTGTGATCTCTCTCTGTCAAATAAATAAATAAAATCTTTGAAAAAAAAAATGGAGGTTCTTACAGCTAGGATAAATGAGGAAGAAGAAAGAATTAGTGACATAGAAGACCAAATGACAGAGAATAAAGAAGCTGAGCAGAAGAGAGACAAATACTGGACCACGACGGGAGAATTCAAGAGATAAGTGACACCATAAGATGAAACAATATTAGAAATTGGGATTCCAGTTGATGAAGAAAGAAAGAGGGGAGCAGAAGGTATATTGGAGAGAATTATTGAAGAGAATTTTCCTAATATGGCAAAGGGAACAAGCATCAAAATCCAGGAGGTGCAGAGAACCCCCCTCAAAATCAATAAGATAGGTCCACACCCCGTCACCTAATAGTAAAATTTACAAGTCTTAGGAACAAAGAGAAAATCCTGTAGGCAGCCCAGGAAAAGAAGTCAGTAACATACAATGGTAAAAATATTAGATTGGCAGCAGACTTATCCACAGAGACCTGCCAGGTAACAAAGAACTAGCATGATATACTCAGAGCACTAAATGAGAAAAACATGCAGCCAAGAATACCATATCCAGCTAGGCTGTCATTGAAATAGAAGGAGAGATAAACAGCTTCCAGGACAAACAAAAACTGAAAGAATTTGCAAACACCAAACCAGCCTTATAGGAAATATTGAGAAGGGTCTCCTAAGCAAAGAGGGATCCTAAAAGTAGTAGATCAAAAAGGAACAGAGACAATACACAGTAACAGTCATCTTACAAGCAATACAATGGGACTAAATTCATATCTCTCAATAGTTACCCTGAATGTAAATGGGCTAAATGCCCCAATCAAAAGACACAGGGTATCAGAATGGATAAGAAAACAAAACCCATCAATACACTGCCTACAAGAAACCCATCTTAGACCCAAAGAAACCTCCAGATTTAAAGTGAGGGAATGGAAAGCAATTTACCATGCTAATGGGCATCAGAAGAAAGCTGGGGTGGCAATCCTTATATCAGATCAATTAGATTTTAAGCCAAAGACTATAATAAGAGATGAGAAAGGACACTATATCATACTCACAGGGTCTGTCCAATAAGAAGACCTAACCATTTTAAATATCTATGCCCCTAACATGGGAGCAGCCAACTATATAAACCAATTAATAACAGAATCAAAGAAACACATTGACAATAATACAATCATAATAGGGGACTTTAACACTCCCCTCACTGAAATGAATAGATCATCCAAGCAAAAGATCAACAAGGAAATAAAGGCCTTAAATGACACACTGGACCAGATGGACATCACAGATATATTCAGAACATTCCATCCCAAAACAACAGAACACACATTCTTCTCTAGTGCACATGGAACATTCTCCAGAATACACCACATCCTGGGTCATAAATCAGGTCTCAACAGGTATCAAAAGATTGGGATCATTCCCTGAATATTGTCAGACCACAATGCTCTGAAGCTAGAACTCAATCACAAGAGGAAATTTGGAAAGAACCCAAATATATGGAGACTAAACAGCTTCCTTCTAAAAAATGAATGGGACAACCAGGAAATTAAAGCAGAATTGAAAAAATTCATGGAAACAAATGATAATGAAAACACAATGGTTCAAAATCTGTTGGACACAGCAAAGGCAGTTCTGAGAGGAAAATATATAGTAGTACAAGCCTTTCTCAAGAAACAAGAAAGGTCTCAAATACACAACTTAACCTGACACGTAAAGGAGCTGGAGAAAGAACAACAAAGAAAGCCTACACCCAGCAGGAGAAGAGAAATCATAAAGATCAGAGCAGAAATCAATGAAATAGAAACTAAAAGAACAGTAGAACAGATCAACAAAACTAGGTTCTTTGAATTAATAAGATTGATAAACCCCTGGCCAGACTTATCAAAAAGAAAAGACAAAGGGCCCAAATAAATAAAATCATGAATGAAAGAGGAGAGATCACAACCAACACCAAAAAAATACAAACAATCATAAGAACATACTATGAGCAACTCTATGCCAACAAATTTGACAATCTGGAAGAAATGGATACATTCCTAGAGACATATAAACTACCACAACTGAACCAGGAAGAAATAGATAACCTGAACAGACCCATACCAGTAAGGAGATTGAAACAGTCATCAAAAATCAAACAAACCAAAACAAACCAAACAAACCAAAGCCCAGGGCCAGACGGCTTCCCAGGGGAATTCTACCAAACATTTAAAGAAGAACTAGTTCCTATTCTCCTGAAACTGTTCCAAAAAATAGAAATGGAAGGAAAACTTCCAAACTCATTTTATGAGGCCAGCATCACCTTGATCCCAAAACCAGACAAGGATCTCATCAAAAAAGAGAACTACAGACCAATATCCTTGACGAACACAGATGCAAAAATTCTCACCAAAATACTAGCCAATAGGATTCAACAGTACGTTAAAAGGATTATTCACCACAACCAAGTGGGATTCATTCCTGGGCTGCAAGGTTGGTTCAACATCCGCAAATCACTCAATGTGATACAACACATCAATAAAAGAAAGAACAAGAAACATATGATACTCTCAATAGATGTTGAAAAAGCATTTGACAAAGTACAGCATCCCTTCCTGATCAAAACTCTTCTAAGTGTAGGGATAGAGGGCACAAACCTCAATATTATCAAAGCCATCTATGAAAAACCCACTGCAAATATCATTCTCAATGGAGAAAAATTGAAAGCTTTTCTGCTAAGGTCAGGAACACGGCATTATCACCACTGCTATTCAACATAGTACTAGAAGTTATAGTCTCAGCAATAAGAAAAAAAAAAAAAAAAGAAAAGGCATCCAAATTGGCAAATAAGAAGTCAAACTATCACTTTTTGCAGATGATATGATACTATATCTGGAAAACCCAAAAGGCTCCCCTCCAAAACTGCTAGACCTTGTACAGGAATTCAGTAAAGTGTCAGGATATAAAATCAATGCACAGAAATCAGTTGCATTTCTCTACACCAACAACAAGACAGAAGAAAGAAAAATTAAGGAGTCAATCCCATTTACAGTTGAACCCAAAACCATTAGATACCTAGGAATAAACCTAACCAAAGAGGCAAAGAATCTATACTCAGAAAATGATAAAGTACTCATGAAAGAAATTGAGGAAGACACAAGGAAATGGAAAAATGTTCCATGCTCCTGGATTGGAAGAATAAATATTGTAAAAATGTCTATGCTACCTAAAGCAATCTACACATTTAATGCAATCCCTATCAATATCCTATCCATTTTTTTCAAATAAATGGAACAAATAATCCTAAAATTTATATGGAACCAGAAGGAATATTGAAATAGCCAAAGGAATATTGAAAAAGAAAGCCAAAGTTGGTGGCATCACAATTCTGGACTTTAAGCTCTATTACAAAGCTGTCATCCTTAAGACAGCATGGTACTGGCACAAAAACAGACACATAGATCAATGGAACACAATAGAGAGTCCAGAAATAGACCCTCAACTCTATGGTCAACTAATCTCCAACAACGCAACAAAGAATGTCCAGTGGAAAAAAGACTGTTCAACAAATGGTGCTGGGAAAGTTGGACAGCCACATGCAGAAAAATGAAACTGGACCATTTCCTTACTCCACAAATGAAAATAGACTCAAAATGGATGAAGGACCTCAATGTGAGAAAGGAATCCATCAAAATCCTTGAGGGCAACACAGGCAGCAACCTCTTTGACCTCAGCTGCAATAACTTGTTCCATCGCCAAAGGCAAGGGAAGCAAGGGCAAAAATGAACTATTGGGATTTCATCAAGATCAAAAGCTTTTGCGCAGCAAAGGAAACAGTGAACAAAACCAAAAGACAACTGACAGAATGGGAGAAGATATTTGCAAACGACTTACCAGAAAATGGGCTAGTATCCAAAATCTGTAAAGAGCTTAGAAAACTCAACACCCAAAGAACAATGAATCCAATCAAGAAATGGGCAGAGTTCAGCTCGGGTCGTGATCTCAGGATCCTGAGATCAAGCCCCAGGTTGGGCTCTCTGCTCAGTGGGGAGCCTGCTTCCCCTCTCTCTCTGACTGCTTCTCTGCCTACTTCTGATCTCTCTCTCTGTCAAATAAGTAAATAAAAATTTTTTAAAAATGGGCAGAGGACATGAACAGACATTTCTGCAAAGAAGAGATCCAGATGGCCAGCAGACACATGAAAATGTGCTCCACATCACTCGGCATCAGGGAAATACAAATCAAATCCACAATGAGATACCACCTTACACTAGTCAGAATGGCTAAAATTAACAAGTCAGGAAATGACAGATGCTGATGAGGATGTGGAGAAAGGGGAATCCTACACTGTTGGTGGGAATGCAAGCTGGTGCAACCACTCTGGAAAACAGCATGGAGGTTCCTCAAAATGTTGAAAATAGAGCTACCCTACAACCCAGCAATTGCACTACTGGGTATTTACCCTAAAGATACAAACATAGTGATCCAAAGGGCACGCACACCCAAATGTTTATAGCACCAATGTCTACAATAGCCAAACTATGGGAAGAACCTAGATGTCCATCAATAGATGAATGGATAAAGAAGATGTGGTATATATATATATATATACAATGGAATACTATGCAGCCATCAAAGGAAATGAAATCTTGCCATTTGCAACGACGTGGATGGAACTAGAGGGTATCATGCTTAGTGAAATAAGTCAACTGGAGAAAGACAACTATCATATGATCTCCCTGATATGAGGAAGTGGAGATGCAACATGTGGGGTTAAGGGGGGTAGGAGAAGAATAAATGAAACAAGATGGGATCGAGAGGGAAACAAACCATAAGTGACTCAATCTCACAAAACAAACTGAGGGTTGCTGGGGGGAGGGGGGCTGGTAAAGGGAGGTGGGGTTATGGACACTGGGGAAGGTATGTGCTATGGTGAGTGCTGTAAAGTGTATAAACCTGGTGATTCACAGACCTGTCCCCCTGGGGATAAAAATACATTCTATGTTTATAAAAAGATTAAAAAATTTAATAAAATCTTAAAAAAAAAGCAGTGTGTGTGTCCACGTGCATGTGTATACATACCCATGTATGGACTATTATTGAACCATAAAAATCTTGCCATTTACAACATGGATGGATCTAGAGTATAAAACGCTAAGTCAGACAGAGAAAGACAAATACCATGTGATTTCTCTCATATATGGAATTTAAGAAACAAAACAAAAAGAGATAAACAAAAGAACAGACTCTTCACTCTAGAGAAAAACCAGTGGTTACCAAAAGGGAGACGGAGGGGGATGAGTGAAATAGGTGAAGGGGTGTAAGAGTAGTACACTTCTGATGAGCACTAAGTTATGCACAGAATTTTTCAATCACTGTACTATACTCATATAGCTAATATAACACTGTATACTATGCTGGAATTTAAGAAATTAATTTAAAAAATTAATTTTATATCAAAAGTAAGCTGATGCAAAACTGAAATTTGTGTCTTCTGTTAAAATGAAAATGTTTGAGGACTCTTAGTCTTTTTTAAGATTTTATTTATTTGAGAGAGAAAGAAAGCAGCAGGAGAGGAAGAGGAAGAAGCAGGCTCCCTGCTGAGGAAGGAGCCCAACGCGGAACTCAATCCCAGGACCCTGAGATCATGACCTGAGTCAAAGGCAGATGCTGAATGGACTGAGCCACTCAGGCACCCCCTAGAATTATTGGGATTTTTTAATTAGAAATTATAAACAAACATTTTTCTTTACCTTTTATGTACTCTACCTGGAAAAACAAAGATTCTCTTTTGTCTATCAGGCCTTTGATTATTTAGTGGAAAAAGAAACTGAGTCTATTCAATGTTAGAAGAACTAAGACTTTCTAACAGCTAGTTAACTTTCTGAATTTGCCTGTGATGTCTTTAAATGCCACTGTGGTTAAACGGATAATTACGTATTGTTTCCTAATGACCAGTGATTCTATTTAATCAAATATCCAGATCTTTTGGTATTTGTTGATATATTCCTCAAAATCAAATTCTAAAATACAGTCTTATAACCTCAAAAAGGGTCCCTGGAATAAGTCAAAGGATTTATTCTCCTCATAAAAAAGAAATACCAAATAGATTTATTTGATATGTTAAATTACATGGGAAGCATTGTCCAATAATTGGTGCTCAACCTTCTTAGATTATATTTGTAGAAATGAATATTATTAAAATAAACGTTCTAGAAATTATAGGGAAATCCTAAAAATCAGATCTTTCCTGGCATGTTATCCCTTATAATTCTAGTTATTGTCCTGAAGTATTATATATCACAGAAGTAACCAAACTCCTTCCTTGCCAATTGCATATTTAAACACTGCAAAAAAATAGATAAATAAATAAATAAAAATTAAAAACTCTTTTCAGAATTCTTGTTTCCTGGTTAATCTTCTAAAATAAAAATAATGTTATTAGTCATATTGGTGTAAAGGGCACAGACAGGATTTGTAGGCCCTGGGATTTTAACTCTGCAACTTGCCACCTGTATAATTATAGGAAATTAGCTAAGCTGTTCTACGACTTATTTTCCTTATTGATGAAAGAGAAAAAACACATTTATCACACATTTTATAGCAATTAACAGGATTTCATGCATACAGAAAACTGTAGCTATTACCAGTAAAAACAATTAATTTCCAAATATCTGAGTTTGTATGTGCCTAAGTAGCAACTTATATTTTTAGCCCAAGGTCCAGAGACATTAGTGCAAGGGTAATCTATTAATATTTAAAAGCCTTAAGTGGGCTTACTGGAACGTAATAAATGTTTTCCACTCTTGAGGACTTAAAAATCGATCATGTTCTGATTACAGCATATCTCATCTTATAATGTTCAAAACAAATTTATCTTTATTTTTATGAAATTTCAGTTTTTCAGGGGTGCCTGGGTGGCCCAGATGGTTAAGTGTCTGCCTCTGGCTCAAGTCATGATCTCCAGGTCCTGGGATCGAGGCCCGTCTCGGGCTCCTACTTCTCCCTTCCCCTCTGCCTATCCCCCCCTTGTGCTCTTTCTGCCTCTCTCTCTCTCTTTCAAATGAATAAATAAAATTAAAGAAAAAAAAAGAAATTTAAGTTATTCTAAAGGAAATGATGCTTTGGATGTTCAGATTTTTTTTTTTTTTTTGGACTGATTGTATTGCACTCTGTTATCACTCATGAGTAATAGGAATGTATGTGCCGTTAAATAAATATTCCAAAACACTCTATATGAAGACTATTTTGAGGGACGCTGGTCAATTACAAGACATTCCCAAGTTTCATTACTCTAGTAAATGTAATACTGTGTAAGTATTTTAGTATAAATTTTAAGTTACGGAAGTGAAACTCACATCAAACTATCAGAAATAAAGCCACATGGATTACTCTAATTCTGTGATTCAAAAATTCTAAAACCAAATACCCAGGGGAGAAAAAAAAACTGCAGTTTCTAAGAAAATATTCTCTACTTTTAAAGGATATGCAATTTTTTCCCTCAAAGAGTTACGGAATATAGAAACCCGAAGGAAGCTTAGATACCAAGTGTGTCCTTATAACTCCGAAAAATTTCATTCAATCTGAAAAACATCCAAGCTGGCATAAAATAGTTCACTAGCCTGAATCTTGGAGCTAAAACACCTGTATCCTTTGGGAGAAAAAGGTTTTATTTTGAAGAAGAGTAAAGCGAGAAGAAAAGATAATTCTATAAATGAGGGAAGACCAAAAGAGGGAGAGAATAATGTAGAAACATTGCCCTAAAGAGAAATTTAGAAAGCTAATGACTTCCTTGGCTATTCTTGAGGCTTTACATATGAAGCATCTATTCCTGCCGCGGCAGAGTAACGTGTAGAACAGACAGTCCTCAGTTAGGCACTGCGAGGCCCCTTCCTCAGCACTGGATCTGTAATTTCTGCACATTTAGGCTGCTAGTCGCCCCTTTTTAGGGCTAGAGCCTTACTCAGCTGTTGACTAGCCTGTCATGACCTTTCTCAGGTACTGCTCTATCTCTAGCTGGGCTGCGCGGAAGAAGTCTCTGGTACCAGGAAGGACAGTGGGAGAAAAGTTCAGGGCCATTGTCTAATTCTGGATTGGAAATCCCATTCATTTCTTTATCCCTGGTGTTGGGAGTCCTTGAAAACAAGGAATAAATGGAGGTTGGTCCTTAGCAAAGACCTATCCTATCTGTCTGATTTCTTCCTTCTCCTGCCATCAGTCAGATGCCTGATGAGCATTGTCAGTTAAGTAAATACACATTCTGATCACCTAAAATGCATGAGGAAATATACCAGATTCTAGAGATTTAAAAATGCAGAAGAGGGGCGCCTGGGTGGCTCAGTGGGTTAAAGCCTCTGCCTTCGACTCCGGTCATGATCCCAGGGTCCTGGGATCGAGCCCCGCATGGAGCTCTCTGCTCCGTATGGAGCCTGTTTCCTACCCCCCACCCCAACCCACCCCCGCCTGCCTCTCTGCGTACTTGTGATCTCTGTCTGTCAAATGAATAAATAAAATCTTAAAAAATAAAAAATAAAGAAAATAAATTAAAAACACAGAAGACACAGAGCTGTCTCTGGGCAGCTCGCAGTTTAGTGGATCCCAGAAGATACACATGCTGTATGCTGAGCAATCGAGGATATGCATCCACCGTGAACTCAGCAAAGAATAACAACCCAGAGGAAGCAGAGCCCAGAATGTTCAATTCAGCCTGAAGGCGACAAAGGCATTTGCGCTGAAGGAGTGACACTAAATCCAGATGCTGAAGGCAAAAGTGGCAGAGGCATAAAAGGGCACAGACAGCACTGAGTTGGACATAGGACAGCTGGGAAGGAACCTGGTGGGGTCGGGCAAGAAGGAAACTGTGGCAGGAACGTGACAGAAGATGGGGCAATTCGTGTGAGAGAGGAGGCTGGAACCACGTCCAAATGGTCTTCCATACCCAGGTCGATATAACAGATTTTCCTAGCAGCATCTCCTCTCCTTCCTCTTGTTTTTGTTTTTTAAGATTTTATTTATTTATTTGACAGACAGAGATCACAAGTACACAGAGGCAGGCAGAGAGAGAGAGGAGGAAGCAGGTTCCCTGCTGAGCAGAGAGCCCGATGCGGGGCTCGATCCCAGGACCCTGGGCTCATGACCTGAGCTGAAGGCAGAGGCTTTAACCCACTGAGCCACCCAGGCGCCCCTTTCCTCTGGGTTTCTTCTCCTTTGCATACGTTGCGTTTTGGGTTCTCCTCCGACCTTCATGCCCTATCTTGCTCCTGACACCTTCTCAGAGGAAAGCATGGCTACATTTCATCACAGTATTCTGTTGGCTTTTGGCCTTCTCACAGAATGGATTTGATTACGTAAAAATACACTTGCCACCTTTGCGCAGCCATCGGCAATAGGTAGCATGTGATATATTTAGCCAGGCAGCAGCTGGTCACCGTGCTCTGAACCAACTGAGGACAGTGAAACAAAAACAACACATATTTCGTCAATGAGCTGAGCTCAAATAAAAGAAACCATACTGGTTTTCCTGATGCTCTCCAGAGTCTGCCGATGCTATCTACGGGCTCCTCCTTCCCTGTGCTCCCAGAGTGTGTCTAGCAGGTCCCGCAGCCTTTCTGGTCCTTCTCAGCAGGTAACCTATTTTTCTGGGCACCAAAATTTCAATCCAATCAAGTACAACTTTAAAACCCTCGTAAGTGAAACTGCCCTGCGTGTAACTCCTGTGCACTCAAGGCAGAGAAACACATACTGAGCCGCGGATGCCTCCTCGTTTCTCCTTCCCTCTCCTGCCAGTGGCTGTCTGCGACTCCCCCAGGATCATCGAGCCTGGAGGAATGACACGTCGTTGGTGGAGAAGAGGTAGGGAAACAGGAAAATGTCCTAGTTGATGGGCGACAATTTCTTACTGCCATCTGGTTTTATGCGCCTTGTGTGCGACAGCCCTACAGTTAGCAAGTGGCTAATTCATTCTCACACAGAATAGACAGGAGCATTTCCTGGCCGCAGGGGGGCTTCGGCCCCCTGGAGGCTTCTATACTCAGTTTCCTCCTTTGGTCCTGAGTATCTAGCCTCCCGCATACTGGGGTCGCCTGATAGGACTGCTCCGGGGCGGGAGGAGTCCCCTTCAGCATGAAGCTACTCAAGAGAGATGTGTCCAGTCAAATTGAAACAGATAGCTTTCCTACAAAACTTGCCATGACAAACCTATCTTTGTGGACCGAAAAGGACATTTCGCGAAGAAAAAATATCCGTGCTCCTGCCTTTAGGACTTTATACTTGCTGTTCTCTTTACGTCTAGTCTCTTCCTTAGAACAGCATGCCTTGCTCCCTTACTTTTAAGAAACATTCCCACTTGCAGCAGCTTTTCCGTGGAAGACATCAAAGCTAAATTCTGTGTTTCATTATGTCTATCCTAACCAGCTAATGTTACTCAAGCACGGGGAGCTTGGCGGGATCCTGGTACAACAGAATCTGACCCTAACTGAGGACCCTTTCTAACCAACCACCACCTGGGACACATTCCGTCCTCTCCGATGTAGTTTACAATCCCCTATTAGCATACACATGACCACGCTCCTGCGTCAGAGCCATAAGAAGAGCACTTAACACATTCTTGAATTGAACATATAACTGAAACAATATAAATCAAGGTTTTCTCCTACCCACCAATGTCAGGTGTTTTCATGACAGGTTTTTATTCAAAGAGTAAATTGGGAAGGAAAATAATTGTGTGGCTTTTAAATTAGTTTGTGAAAAGTGTTGACAAATTTTTGAGAGATTGTGTGATGATGTAAATATTACCTCTTTGATAATGGTATCATATAAGAAACAAAATAGAGCTTTCCAAAGAATCATGCAAGTAACCCAATTTACTGACTACCACTACAATTTGATGAAATGAAAAAGTACAAATTTGTACGAAAACACTAAAAGGGATCTTGGTTTTAAAATATTGTACTTAGAGAACATGTAACAGAACAAGCTGAGCTAATTTGCATTGGCAATTACGATGAATCTAGCTCATTCAAAATTATACAGAGTGCTGGGTGTATATTTGCACACATGTGTTTTTCTCTAAAATTCCCAAATATCTACTGGCGTCTTAGCTTGAGGAAGACATTTCCAACAAAGACACCAAAACTTCCCAGGTTGAAAAAAATCGATTGGTTTTAGGCTTTAATGCGAGCTTACCACTTTTATTTTCTGACTTCCTTCCAAACATCTACAACCCCTTTTTGAAAACACATTTCTGGTCAGCCCATTCCTCTTGTTAGTGATTCACGATAATTCCCCAGCATCTAAATAATAAAGCCCAAGGTGGGAACACATTGAAATGTACAAGGCAACTCTCAATTCATCAGTGACCTACTTGGCTCACCTCACCTCTTGCTATTTCTTGCCATGTACCAGATGAGCGCAGCCCCCAAACCTACGAATATCTGGACAATCTCAAGCTTTTTCACATGCCTGCATTTTTACTCATGATGTGGTCTTTGTTAATAAATAAATAAACAAAAAATGATTTTAAAAAAGTTTTTTAAAAAAATATTGGAACGCATGAAACCTGGTAATTCTGTTGATCATCTCGCAATTTTACAGATGAAATTAAGAGGGACAGAAAAGATCTTCCATGTACAATTACCATAGAAATTGTTCATTTTACTGCCTTTGACTGTTCTTGTCCAGTTATCTAGGAGCAAACTTTCCACGTGTGCCCTGCCCGGCATGCCTCTCACCGATTCAAGGACTGAGTCCCCTGTGATCATCTGCTTCTCTCTTAACATCCTAAATTCCCCACCTCATTCTTTGCCGGATTGGCTTCAGAATCAAACATACTATATAATCTGCCATCCATAAAATACTACACACAAAACTCCTGATTTCTCATCTCTTTCTAGGTCTCTCTGCTTCTCTTTAAAGCAAAATCCTCCAGAGGCTTGTTAAGGTGAGTGTCTCCACTCTTCTCTGGTCATTCTCTGTGGGGAGGACATCAATCTTTGGCTTCTACCACTCCATCAAAAGTGCTCCAGTCAAGGCCACCACTCAATACCACGTTGCTGCCCAGTGGTCCACGATCAGGCCTTATTTTATTCAGTATCATTATTGCCACTGATCATTCCTTCCTCCTGGAAACACTTTCTCTACCTAGCTTTTAATTATTACTCCCAAGGAGTTTATTTCCTCCCTTACTTACAACACACTCCCCTTGTCCTTTCTGGTACTCTCCATGCGTTAGAGACCAGGAATTCAAATGCCCCTCACCCCCCAAGCCAGACAATAGAGAATTTACATAGTAATTAACAGCATTGTACGGTAAACCTATGGAGATGAAGTGATTAGAAGACACAGATTATTTCCATTTATATGGAAGTTAACAGACAAAAACCCAAACCAGGCAAAAGCAAGAACATTTTACTTGTTTTGCAATGGATTTAACTGACATGGAGAGAGAAATACTTGAAAGCTTAACAGAGAAAAATCCCCGTAACAATTAGAGGTTGAAAGGCAGTGAGAAGAGAAAACAGAATAATTTAAAATCGTTCATTTGATAAACTAATCCAGTAGGGTTTGAAATATTTTTTTGCTTTACATCTTTACATACATAAAACAACAATAGGGGCCAATGATTTGTAGGGGAAAATCCCACAGTCAAGTAGAATCATTGTAACAAATTAAACACGCCTTGGCTTACTGGGGTTTGTGGAAGAAAATGGTTGAAATGTTTTTTGCAGATGACGCTGCTGCAAATCAGGTTGAAAGAGAAAGAAACATACTTTCACAGAAGCCCACTGTTGCCTTTTATTTAAAGAAAAAATAAGGGCACATGGGTTACTAGTGCTGCCATTTTCAGCCTCTAGTGAGACCTGCCGGGGGTAGATCTCTTCGCTGTGTTCTCTGGGTTATCTTCAGTGAACACCTGCCAGAGCTCCAGGACAAGACATTAAAAGGTCTTAGCTCTTCTTTTCTAGGTTTTCTGGGGTGAATTAATTAGAAGGTGTCCTGCACCCGTTCTCAGTTTTGGGCGGAGAGTGGAAAAGGTCAGCCTGACATGAAGGCTGTGTTACTCACAAAGGAGAAAGTGAAGAAGACAGAAGAGGCTTGGGGAAGTAGTGGGGTCACCTTCCAGTGCAGAGCGCAAGTCAGGTATGAGTTTGAGATACAGTCTAATGGGAAGATGGGGCAGGTGTCTACAATTGCTATCCATCTGTTTTATCGCATTTGCAAAGCACATTAAATCTGACATCTATCGATAGCTCGGTCTCCAAGGTAGAGAAGGGAGAAACAGACCTGCCTTTTTACTGCTCCCTGTTGCTTCCACAGACGGCAGGCTTCACAGACGCCCCCTCTTCTGTGAATCTGCACCTGTTGCACCCTGTTAGATTTTCGGTTCAGCCCTTGGCTCAGTGTCCCTTTGCCTCCCTTCCCACCTGGATGCCAGTCCCCATCCAGCAGCACAGAAGATGACTTCTTTTAGTTATTAGTGAGTAGACTCTGGGCACACGTGCTTTGGATTTGTGCCAAGGCTTCTCACGGCCGCCTAAGAATATCCTCCTCCTCGGAATTCCAGATCATTCTGAAGTCCTTGCTGAGAAATCCCTAAATAATAATTAGATATATAATCATTTGCTCCTTCCATGTTGTGGGTGACGAGAGCACGTACTCTGAGCAGCAGATACCCTGGAATCCGTCGTCTGCTGTCCTCCACGGTTTCCAGTTTCCTCCTGGTCCTGTGAGCTTCTCTTACTTCCCTAGTGAGAACGGTAAGTTTGTTGATGGAATGCTTTTGTTTTAAATGCTTTTGGCTCTACCCCATGCTGAACAGACAAGCAGGGACACAACAGGTGCAGGGTTGAATTATGCATTCGGACTGATTTCAGAACAGAATCTGGGAAAATCACAGAAAGGCACCCTTCTCTGTGCATATCCTCTTTGCAATGTTCGCTTCAGAGTGTCTTTGTATCTACTGTTGGGAAAGAGGCGAAATAAGAATTAGGGTTTCCGTGGCACAGAATTTTGAATGGGGGGGGGTGAGGTTAAATAAGTGTCAATAAGCACAAGAGAGTATAAGAACCCTGACTGCACATAGAGAACACCGTATGGGGGCCGCCTGGGTGGCTCAGTGGGTTAAGCCGCTGCCTTCGGCTCGGGTCGTGATCTCGGAGTCCTGGGATCGAATCCCGAATCGGGCTCTCTGCTCAGCAGAGAGCCTGCTTTCCTCTCTCTCTCTCTGCCTGCCTCTCCATCTACTTGTGATTTCTCTCTGTCAAATAAATAAATAAAATCTTTAAAAAAAAAAAAAAAAAAAAGAAAAGAAAAAGAAAAATAGCCTTAAAAAAAAAAAAAAAAAAGAGAACACCGTATGGGTATGAAGGACCTTGAAAGGATGAGCTCAAAGTGGCCAAGCCAAAGCCTGCTCAGACTGGCAGGCCTGAACCAAGGGCCGCCAGCAGAATTCAGTACAGGGGATAAGCAAGCCAACTGGGGACAAAGAGAGAGGGAGTTTCATTTGGGTTCTCCGATCAAGGTTACTGCTTTATAACCTGTGTGCCAAGAAAGATTATAGATGAAGGGAGGAGTGAGAAATTTGGGCCCCCTCTTGATCATTCAGACTTACCCCAACGCTCAAAACAAAATGGAGTGATGCATGTGAACTGCTAGCTGCTGCACTACTGTTCCCGCCAACTCCAGAACTTCTTGAGAATCTTATAAACCCCAAAGAACATTAATGTCAAATAGATTCATGGTCTTGTGATTTATATGGGCACATAAATACAAGTCTTTACGTCTACAGCGTTTCCCCTTTCATTTCAAGGGAGGGAACACCTGAATTTGATCTCTGAATAATTTTGTGATTAATTTGCTATTATTTAAGATGCTTGGGAAGTCGATGTAACATGTAGCATGAAATAAGGATGCATAATCTATTTTTCAAACACTGAACAGATTTTAAATATTTAAAGTTTTTAGAGAAACAGTTCTGAATATCTTCCTTGTGTCTCATAATGACATTAAAATTTTAATACAAAAAAAGCAATAAATGTATAAAATTGTGGGGCACAGGAGATTGTAATCAGCATATCAAGTACATTTTGCAAATATATGGAAGATGGGAAGTGGATAGAATCACAGTGATGGATAAACTACAAAAGAGCACAGAACACACAGAGGGCAGACTGCAGAGAACCGAGAAACCTTTCTCCTGAACAAGCAAGGTTTTCCCGTCCTGACAGCCCTACTCATCACCTTTCATGTCCTGTCCTCCTACCGCCAAATACAAAAGCATTTGCCTAGAGGCTGAATTATAATTGTAGTATTTATATGCTGCTGACAAAAACAGAAACAGACTAGTGTAGTTGTTAGTTTTGAGTGTGTTGAGGTATAGGTCCTCTAAGATCAGTGCCCTAAAAATTCAACATAAAATCAGATTTTTTAAAAAGACTTTATTTATTTATTTGACAGACAGGGATCACAAGTAGGCAGAGAGAGAGGGAGAGGCAGGCTCCCCGCCGAGCAGAGAGCAGGCTATGGGGCTCCATCCCAGGACCCTGAGATCATGACCTGAGCTGAAGGCAGAGGCTTTAACCCACTGAGCCACCCAGGTGCCCCCATAAAATCAGACTTTTAAAAGAAACATAAAATTGATGGGATTGAGGTTTCCTAGCACATGCAATGACAGCACGTCAAGGATCACAGAAGACGGACGTTCCTGTTTCCACTCCATTCTGGATTCACTCCTACCAGAAAGTCACTCACATATCTTCGGAAACTATATTTCCGAATGAATGATTCTGTGCATCAGCCGAAAACCCTTGTTTTCTCTTTTCTCCAAACATAAACATAAGGAGGACCACACAGGTTAAATCTTCCCTTGCTAACACCCTGTTAAGTTCTTTGGCTTATGGTACTTACTTAAGTATGGCTTTGCCGTGTATGCCCAATGGCGATACTGCATGATGTTCTCAAACACCGCAGGGGATAATTTTAGAAAGACCACAAGGCCATCTTTCTGCTCCTAGTGTGCAGATCAGGGTCTTATCTTCTCTTCCCTGAGAGAATCAGGATAATCACAAGTAATAGGAAAATTACTGTATACCGTAATTTCTGATTCGTATACAAGTCTACAGCGCTTAGAATAGCCGGGACAAAGAGAAAGGCATGGCAGTGTCCGCTTCACTTTGTGCTCATTTGCTGAGCTGTCAGGTATCTGCAGACAATGTCGTCTTTTCATTCCCCGGTTTACTGCACTATCGGCTATATGCTTGGAGTCTGAGGAGTAGTTCTGTGAATTGCTTCCTTTTTGTCTTTGATGACTCATCTATAAACAAACACCAATGTGACAGGCATCTTAAGGACACTAAAAGCAAAATACGCATGAGATCGTTTTAGTCCATTTGATACTGTAAACTTGGCATATGCTATAACTTAGTATTGTCAGTGATTTTCTTTTATTATCAGAAACTGTGAATTCGTTATTGAAGATTTAATAAACTTAAGTATGTAACATTTAATAAACTTAGGTGCCTCAAGTTTTCGTCTTTGAAATGACCAAAGGAGTGTTTTTCTATTATTTTTTCAGCTGAAAAACTTTTCAACTGAAATACCACACTGAAGGACAAAATAACAGAAGTAGAATGTCCCCACTGGGATGGAGATGAAGCTTCCTGCTTTCCTGCACCGTCTCACACCTCCCTCGAGTCCCTCTCCGGATTCTGTGCTCTGGGAAACACATCTGAAACCACCAGCCAGGTCATCTCTAAGTTTATTTTCAACTCCTGATATCTAGATGGTATAAAAACAGGAAACCTGGGCACCTGGGTGGCTCAGTGGGTTAAAGCCTCTGCATTCTGCTCAGGTCACAATCCCAGGGTACTGGGATCGAGCCTCGCATCGGGGGGCTCTCTGCTCAGCAGGAGTCCTGCTTCTCTTCCTCTCTCTCTGTCTGCTTCTCTGCCTACTTCTGATATCTGTCTGTCAAATAAATAAATAAAATCTTAAAAAAAAAAAAAAAACAGGAAACCCCCAATGCCACAACTCAAAGGGATTATGCTATTTAACAGGAAGGAGATACATCATGTCCATAAAATTTGCACTTGATGAATATTCATACACAAAGGTGACGTATTAGGAAAACCAGGTTTCAGTGTGAGATTAAAACCATTAAGAAGGAACCAAGAACTTCAAAAGCCTTTCTACTCAAAGTGTGGTCCACGGAGCTGTGTCACCTATTAGATAGGTAGGCTCCCAGGCACTGCCACACGTACTGATCAGGATCTGAGCTTTAACAAGATGTGTCAGTGATTCATTTTATCTTAAGAATTTGAGGTTAAGCACACCAAGTAGTGGCTCTCAATACTGACTGCCCATTGGAATCACCTGGAGAATTTTGAAGAAACAATGATTCTTGCTCACCACCTCCAGATACTCTTAGTTGGTCTGTAGTGGGACAGTGATAGTTTTACATAATTTCCAAGTGAAAACACCATTGAGTGAAAAGCACCATTTGAAATAAACAATAGGATCCCCAACTTGAGAAAAGTAAGAAAATCTCCCAGGCAAAACCAAACAGGAGGCATGTTTCCATCTGGTCCCCAGAGGAGAGAGCTATGTATTGTCATTAGTGACAGAGACACTATTAAAAAAGCACCCGTGTCACCTAATAGTGATCTGACCAGCATCAGTGGGGATGCGTGCTGGCTTTCTGAAGCATGTATATGAAGATGTCAAGACTCATCTGACAAAATAATGGTTGAGTCTTGTGGAGACAGAGATATAAAAACATTAACTGTGAAAAATGAAGAGATAGATGGCTAATTAAGATAGTTTCAAGGGATTTTGAGTTTCAGATCATAAACTATGAAAGCAATTTGAGGCGTGTGTGGCTAACCATCTCCTGAAGGATGAAAGAAACTTTTTCTATTTTCAGTTAAATAAGAGTTAATTTGTCCATGACTGATTCCTTCCAGCTTCTTTGTTCAGAGAAGATGCTGGCCTCCAACGGAGCGTTATGGGAAGCAACTAGAGTCAAAACCTTAAGGTAATTAATTCAAGGATATCAAGGAAGCAGACCGGGCCACTGGCCCATCATGATATATAGTTAAAAATGCAAGACTTCAAGCCTAGACCACTCATTACACCAGAGGAGGGCTTCATGATTTTCCAAACAATGAATGTGACGTGGCAAAATTGGGATGGATCTTAACCCATGGTTATGATACAGCAGCTCTGCTTATCATGTAGTTGAAGTACCACATCGTGGTAGAGTCTCCTTCCTAGCATCTGATGTCTGCTGTGACCAGGTCCCCATGTTTTCTTCCAGAACTGTAGGCACTTTAGCAACACACACTTCATACTGATACTCTGTGACTTTGTCCTCACAAGTACTATTCCATAGGACCAGATATGTGTGACTCCCAGTGTTTTCCCAACAAATATGTTTGCCGGAGAATTGTAAAAATTATCAATAAAGATACAAAATGAAGTTGGCAGGAAAGAGATGAAAATATCCAAAGAAAACTGAGAGATGGGTACTATGGAAACTGTGATAATTAATTTTATGTATCATTTCGGCTGGGCCACGTGTCCAGATAGAGGATTAACCATTATTGTGGTAGTCTCTGTGAGGGTGTTTTGGGATGAAATTACCAGTGGATATTGAGTAAAGCAGATTGCTGTCCATATTGTGGGTGGGATTCACCCAATCAGTTGAAGGCCTGAAGAGAACAAAAGACTGACTTCCTCCAAGCTAGAGAGAATTCTTGCTAACAGATGGGTTGCATGGTCACCAGCCTGCCAGTCCACCCTGGAGATTTCAGATTTGCCTCTTTCTACAATCACATAATCATGTGAGCCAATTCCTTAAAACACACACACACACACACACACACACCCTATTGGTTCTGCTTCTCTGGAGAACTCTGACTAATGCAGAGCACAGATACAACATAGGGGCAAAGATTGTCAAGTAATCCTAGTAGGAAACAAAGGAGCTAAGTATCAGAAGCAATAATTTGGAATTTAAAGGTCTCCATGCCAATTCATAGATGTGGTGATAAACAAACATGAATTTGAAGTGTTTACTCCTGGTGACAAGTAGGTCTTCAGCATCACTAAGATGATGACTCTGAACTTAAAATGACAATATGATGTAGATCAAATGTAGGTGATTTATAAGAAATCAATTAAATTATTCATATGTAACAATAATGAATGATTAAGAAGCAAAATTTCTAAAGAAGCAAAAAAATGTTTTTTCTGTTTCTTCATCTATAATACAATGAATTTGAGTCAGATATTTTTCTTTCTTTTTTTTTTTTTTTTTTTTTTTTAAGCCAAATAATTTCTAAACATGCTCTGAGAAGACAACATAAAGGATTAGATGGTCAAACCAGACGCCTACACATCAGAAAGCCCTCCCTAGTATCAGGCTTTCCTGATAGTTTCAAGGATACAAGCATCTGTGAGGTCGATGTGAAGCAGGAAAAGTCTGGACCCTCCAATGCAACACGTAGTATGCTGTGGCCCCACACCATATGACGTGCGTGATCTCTTTGCTATATATTTCTCAGATGTATTTTCGTTGTCTTGGAACTTCTGTCATACTTTATTACAGTTGGATTCCCTCTATAAAGTGTATTAATCATGACTATGTCCCTTTACAAATCTTTTCATCGTCTCTCAATAGCTCAATTATTTCTTTTCCCTTCATCACCCAGGGTAATTAGAAAATCTTTTACAAGTATTATTGGAGACATTTTATCAACTGTAATTTTTTTTTTAAAGATTTTGTTTCTTTTCAGAGAGACAGAGAGAGGGAGGGAGAGCAGAAGCAGAGGGAGTGGCAGGGAGAGGGAGAAGCAGTTTCCCCGCTGAGCAAGGAGCCGGAGGTGGGGCTCCACCCAGGCCCAGAACTGATTTAAGCAGAAGCGGATGCTTAACTGACTGAGCCACCCAGGCATCCCTCCACTGTAATTTTTTTAATTCTAAATTTAACTTCTGTTTCTGACTGTAGAGAGCAAGATGGGGTCCCTTATGTCAAGCAGTGATGCAAGCAGCCAAGGGTATTGAGCTACGACCGGGTATGGTGGAAACTAGCACAGCTAACCCACGCAGAACTGACAACCAGCAGAACCAGAGGAAGTCTGCAAAGGGCCAAGACTGATAAACTCCTATAAAAAGGGAGGATTTTTGAGCAAACTGTCAGACTTTCTAGATGCTGACCCTCTCGTGTCTGACCACATCAAAAGGTTGTAGAAGGTTCACCTTGAGTAATCTCTGAGCAGAACAGATCCTTCCCCGCTTGAACGTGGGAAGCACCAAGTTCAAGTTGGATCTGAGTCAGACCGAACCAAGACCTCATCTTGACTGCGCGCTCACGTTTGGTTTGTTAACTTTCTAGCCCGTGTTTGTCTTACTGTTGCATGACTTGTCGCGTGCTTTGCTTTGTGTGATCTGTGAGAAGTCAAGTTAAACGCGCCACGGAATCTCATTGAGTTTGGAATTCTGACCCTGTTTTACAATTGTGTTAAACTTGCTTAGTGACTGAGTAAAGCTGACATTGTGGAAAGACACAACTCGTGTGTGCGCCTTCACTGATTTGAAGACCCAATTCGTGTAATACTCAAGGCAGCTAATTGGTTGGTCTCAGCTTTCTTAAATGATGTCTCCTCCCAGAAGAGAACTGTCTACACACGAATTTATCAAGCCCTTGTCATACTATAGAGTGGTGGCAAAGAGACAGAAATACTTCATGTACCATACATCAGTTAAAAGTATCCATTCCTTCCCTAAAGAAACATTTTCCTTATATGCACATCCTTGGTGATTAGAGCAGTGACCAGAGGTCAATGTTTGGTAATTTCTGCATTACATATCGTTTGTAGACATAACCATACCGATGAAATTCTAGAATCTAGGTGAGGTTTAGTGGGGTGAGATACAGAGCCGAGGACCAAGAAAGAATTCTTGAGACATCTTTGGTGCAAAATGGTGGTTTATTAAAGCATGGGGACAGGACCCGTTGGCAGGAAGAGCTGCTGCCTGGCTTGTGAGTGATGGCAGGTTTGCACCCTGGAGGGAAAAGGGAGGTTTCAACAGAACTTTCATATGCTAAAGAGGACCCACAAAGATACCAGATATGATACTGGAGGCCTTGCCATTGCCAAGGTCATTTCTCCCTCTAGCAAGGTATTAACTTTAAGATGGGTGGGAGATTCCTAAAGAAGGTCACAGATGTCCTACCCAGGAGTGGGGTGGGGGAAAGTTGGAGGGTGTCAGCTTTTGCTTTGTCCTTTGTCCTTTGGGCTTCTGTTCCCTCATCAATACAATTGATATCATTGCATAGTTCTCTACTGATACCAGCTTCCAGATGTTATTATGTAACATTGCTTAATTTCCCTTATAGACAAGTTTGTCCCTTTATCTGTCTTAACCACAAAGAAGGCAAATCTGTAGTACGTGGGCCATTCGTTAAAAATCATAAATTCACAACTGCCCCCTGGTAACTGAACTAACATGAGTTTGCTCCTTTGCGAGCTACAGACCGAGGGGGTAACTGACACCAGGAGGAGCCGACGCACAAAGGAAACTTGGCTGGCTGCAAACACGGAAGTCACGGGGAATGATTTCCACAGCTGTGACTCCCCGTGCAGGGGTGAAAGGGTTCTTTTTATTTAGGATTTAGGACAAATATTCAGAAAAGGGACCTTCGTCCTGGCATGTAACGGTGGGCATAAGGTTACCCAGATGAATGTAGAAAACGTATCACATGGTAATCCTAGGTTATCACATCCTAATCCTAGGTAATGGGGGGTGTGCTCCTCCTAGTGTGGAGACTTTAACACTCTCATGAAACAGGCAGCTGGGGCAAGTGGAAGGGGCTCTAGGCGTGCTTCATGAGCAGGTGTAAACCAGACGGGGTCTTGGGCTCCTTATCTCGGGTAAGGAATGCAGGGTCTTATTCCCCTCCGAAACAGCACTGGAAGTTTTTACCCTGGATTTGTTCTCTCTGATACGCTTGGGCTATTTCCTGGTCTGGTAGAGGCTTTTACAGTTTTTGCAACCCCCGGATTCCTTTGAAATCCTTAACTATTGAGGTTTTTGCATTTCTCTGTCATTCTGACACTTCTAAGAAGTTCTGCAAGCATTGATTCTGGGGCATGTAGGGCAAAGTTCAGGAAAGGGATGGGGCAGGGGGACGGCTAGCTGGGGACTAAAATGACTTGTGTCCCAAAGCTGTGTCTGTCTTTGGGGACCCCTGACGGTTTACACAGAGATACACAACGGGGACTTGGGCTTACCATAGCATCCTCATCAACGCACCCACTAGCCTGGCTTTAATCGAAAATCTGTTTTTCCTCCTATGCAGGGAAAACCCAGATCTTCTCTGGGTGGTTCTCCCCTGTGAGTCTCCTTTGCTCTCATTCTGCCAACTCAATTCTCACACCAACCGCCCAGAGATGGCATCAGATCCCAGGTTAAGCCTCAGTCCCACAGGACTGCTCTCCATCCTGCTCCCTCCCCTTCGGACTGGAGTGGAAAGCCTGAGTTATCACCTGAGCTTACGACCAACCAGCTACAGACTGGAGGTTCCAACAACCCTCTCCGTAGGTTTGTTAGAGCAGCTCATAGAACACAGGGAAAGAGTTACTTAAATTTCCAGTCTGTTATGGGGTGCCTGGGTGGCTCAGTGGGTTAAGCTCTGCCTTTGGCTCAGGTCATGATCCCAGGGTCCTGGGATCGAGCCCCACATCAGGCTCTCTGCTCTGTGGGAAGCCTGTTTCCCTTCCTCTCTCTCTCTGCCTGCTTCTCTGCCTACTTGTGATCTCTGTCTTTCAAATAAATAAATTAAAATCTTAAAAACAAAAACTTCCAGTCTGTTAAAGTGGTGTGGGAAACAAAGGCAGAAGGAAATGTAGATCGAATTAAATGTCCTTATAACCTGAAGCCCATCAACAAATTATTGTGGCAGGCAGAGCACAACATTCTTGCAAGAAGCTCCCAACCCTTTTCATTTTAATGCCTTGCTGAAGGTAAAAACTACCTTGGTTGGACAAACAGCAAACAGTACTCCATGAGTCTTCTTTCACATGTAAAAATCCTTTCGGAAGTCCCCATGTCTTTACTTCCCCTCCCCCCAAAGTATATAATCCGTTGCCCCTCACAATCTTGACTATTGGGTTCCTACCCCACCAAACACACCAACATCCCAAAACTACATCCAAAGGATACGATAAAGGATACAGATGAATAGCAGGATGAAGAGATAAATGAGTAAGGTCAGGAAGGACCCTAAGAACGGGAGCTTCTGTAACCCTGGAGTTGGCTGTGTCCTCCGCCTGGCAGTTCTCCTAACCCCGTCCTTTCGGATTTTTAAGCAGGAGGCTTCATTAGATAGGCATGGTTGATGACATCATTGGCCATTAGCTATTGATTCAACTTCTAGCTCCTCCCCCCCTCCCCAGAGGTCCTGCTGGTGGAGTACTGAAAGTTCCAACCCTCTAATCAGGGGGTGGGTGCCCTGGCAACCGACCTCAGCCTTAGGTTACCTAAGGGCTTTGCAAGTCGCTCCATTAATGTAATAAAAAATACCTTGAGTACTCTTAGCACAGGACGTTCCAAGTGTTTCAGGAGTTGGTACCAGGGACAGGGTCAAACACCAAATATATGTGTGTGTGTGTGTGTGTGTATCTTATTATAAATCACAATATCACACACTCCTAGATTGACCTTTATTTTAAGATTTTATTTATTTATTTATGTATTTATTTATTTGAGAGAGAGCGCACAAGCAGGCAGAGCAGCAGAGAGAGGGAGAGGGAGAAGCAGGCTCTCCATTGAACAAGGAGCCGGATGAAGAACTCTATTCTAGGACCCCGGAATCATGACCTGCGCAGTAGGCAGACGTTTAACCAACTGAGCCACCCAGGAGCCCCTAGACTGGTCTTTAAAGACATAAGATGGCATAGTGCTCAGAAAAGCCAATAGTCTGTCCCTGGGTGAGGGCATAAGCTATCTCCTAGCATTAAACTCATTTTATTAGTCCATTCACTTACAGGCTTGATCCTCAGAACTATGAACCAGCAGGCAGCGCTGTGTCACTACATTTATCCAGAAAATTGTGATGGAATCTTTAGATAAAGCTTTGAAGTTCTTCTCTGGAGAATACAGTTCTGCCATTTCCCCAGCATCAGCCATTAGTCACAGTTGTTTGTTACTAATAAATAAACTTAATGTGAACTCTATTTATTAGTGCATAGCCATAATGCTAACTAAATATAGTACTGTTTATGATAATCAATAAGTAAATTACCCATCAATAACTAAATAAGGAGGGGTGCCTGGGTGGCTCAGTGGGTTAAGCCTCTGCCTTCTGTCCAGGTCATGGTCTCAGGGTCCTGAAATCAAGCCCCGTATCAGGTTCTCTGCTCAGTGGGGAGCCTACTTCCTCCTCTCTGTCTCTCTCTGCCTGCTTCTCTGCCTACTTGTGATCTCTCTCTCTATGTCAAATAAACAAATAAAATATTGAAAAGGAAAGAAAGAAAGAAAAAAGCAGGTGTAGAGAAATCTGTCCCACTGGAAGGATTTATAATTATGTGAAACGTAAATGACTTGCCGGTAGCCTCAGAGAGGAGGCAACAATGCTAAATTGATTCTTTGGCTTTGTTACAATCCTATGCTTCACAGGGCCACAAAACCTCACCAGACAATTCGTAATGTTGCTCAGCTGCAGTAAAGTCTTAAGGCGTATGCTGTCAGCGGTGCCCCACAGAGCCTTAAATCTAGGAGTCGGCTCATTTTGCAGATAAAAATCACTCGCTACTGCACAAAACAAAAACAAAACCGGACAATTTCAAGCTGAGAACAGAACAGCAGACAGAGGAGTCCAGCGTTTGCAGAGCGAACAAAACCTCGGACTGAGCAATTAACTGCAGGATTCTCCGGAGTCTCTGCTTTTGTCCCTAGAATCTCAAGACGCTTTTACACAATGAAATTGACTCTAGCCCCTCGCTGGCTTTAATAATTCCAATTTAAAACAAAGGAACAAATACCTGCCTAACGTATCAACAGGACAGTGAGAGCCCGAACCCAAAGGTTTGTCAAAAAGATTAGAAGTTTATTTTTTCCTTTGGGTAAGGCTAACTAGCTAACACAAATGGCTACCGTAAATACCAAGTAAATTTAGGATAAACCCCACGTGTCATATGGTGCTGTCAAGTCCTTGTACTTGAGGACTCGTTACTGTTCACCTGCGAGCAGGTCTGTCATGGGTTCTACCTGTTTGGTGGCATAAGAGCATGAGATTTCTCTGTCTTTACAGTCTCTGTGATGAATTGCCTGTGATGTGTATCAAATCCCGATTTAATGCTTATTCAGTAATAAAACTATCTTCTTTCTCTCCTATGGCTTTAGAGAGGTTTTCTGGTTTGACAGGAGATTTTATTTTTAATTATGTTTCCCCAATACGTACAGACTACTCCTACTGTTTCAGAACCAGCATTCAGTGTGTGGGGAGGTGTGTCCCTTTTCGTTCTCAGAGTGGGTCCGTCAATGCCCTGACTTAGTCAAATGGAGGAGGTCAGCTGTCATACTGACTGCAGACAACTGCTCAAGGAAGTTCTCAGCCACTTGGACATCAGTCAGCAAACACAGTCCATTCTGCAGTATCTGTCATACTAATGTACCAATAATGATGCACCAGCCTTCTGCTATGTTCTCTGTAAAGAGGCTGAGTTCTGAACACACACCCTTGGGATTCTGCAGTCAGTAGCTGTGGCTTCCTCCTAACTATTTAGATTATCATCAATTGAATTACTTCATGAATGAACATAACATCTTTGCGGGTCGCCAAAAGAGCATTGGAAGGCTTACAATACCAGGGGAAAAACAGTCTTACTGAGTTTGTGGGGTTTTTTTTTTCCCCCTCTAATTCCCTTTTAGAGGGCCATTAAGAAAATGCTCACTAATTTTCTCTCTACCTGCTTTTTTCTGCCTACTAAGGTGTTTTACCCAGCTCTAAGTCTATTTCCACCATATCCCATGGTTAAGTTTCCTCCCTCCCCCTGTAATCTACCCGGGATTTTTCCCACTTTAGTCCAGTGCTGGGTAGGCAGCCATCCTGACATGCGGGTCCCCATCGTGTTTTTACATCTCAGTCTGTCTGAACGGCTGTAACAAAATACCACAGACCGGGTGGCTTAAACAACATTCATGTCTCCCAGGTCTGGAGGCTGGGAAGTCCACAATCAAAGTGCTGGGGGTTTTAGTTCTTGGTAAGGACACTCTTTCCGGCTTGCAGACTTTTGCTGTAGCCTTTCAGGACAGAGACAGCACTCTAGGCTCTTCCTCTTCTGACCCCATCACGGGAACACTACCCTTGCAAATTCATCTAAACCTAAATATCCCCGAAAGGCCCACCTCCTAATACTATCCCATTGAGGGTCAGGGATTAAAATAAGAATTCTGAGGAGGACACAAACTTTCATTTCATAACACATTCCATCCTTTTTTCTTACCAAATATTATATTAGCCATCGTGATTCATGGGTCTAAAAAACCCATGCCAACAGTCTGATAAATGAAAGAATTGGATTGTTCAGATACCCACAGATCAGAAACCTTGCTCAGAATTAAGAATTACTAATTATTTCAAGGGTATAAAAATTAAGAAGTATGGATAGAGCCTGGAGAAATCCAGAATCTCTACTTAGCTCTCCAAGTCCTATCTTGCTACACCAAGATGGGAGTGGTTGATGCTGAAAACATAAATTATAGAAGTACAAGTTGGTTGAGACTAGGTTTTCTTTGGTGATATAATAATATGTACTATGTTTAAGAATCCCCTTATGGTTGGCCTCCCTCTCTCCTTTTATCTTGTTCTATTTCCCTCCCATCCTCTATGATCCTGTTTTGTTTCTTAAATTCCACATATGATAATTATCTCTCACTGATTGACTTATTTCACTCAGCATAATACCCTCCTGCTCCATCCATGTCATTGCAAAGATTTTTTTTTTGATGGCTGAGTGGTATTCCATTGTGTATATGTGTGTATACACACACAAACACACACACACACTCACACACTACAGGGAATGTATATTAAGTGAAACATGGATATATTTTAGAACATCCAAAAGAAAGCAAGGAGAACAATATGAAGAATGATTGAGGACCTTAAGATCAGTTAATCTGGGGAAAAGACCAAACAAGAATTAGGCATAGAAACTAACAGAGAAAGATTTCACTTCAGAAACAAGGAAAACTTTTCAAGTAACTAGAGCTCTCTAAACAAAACTGATTTGTGAGCGAAGCTGGAAAAGATGGCACCCAAAGCCCTTTTTCTGATTGTCTATATTTCATTCCAATAGAGAAAAACTTACATAAGCAAAATAACTCCCAAAGTCTATGAAACCCATTTTTTGTTTAGCCAAAAAAATTCCTTTGAGACTTTGCATAACTTCAGAGGAAATGTTGATATAAATATAGTTATTAATAGCACTGAAGTCAGAACACAATAGTGACTAACATTTAACAGAAAAGAAGAAATATTAAATGTCAAGATTTTTATGTCTTTTTATAATGTATGCTGAACTATTCAGTACAGATAATAAAATATCTTCCTCCCTCTGAAGATTATTAATATAAACTATGACATCTCTGACAAATAACCAACTCTAAAGAAGTCTAGTAATTTTGTGGACAAACTACTAATTTAATTTCTTTTGACAGTAAAATGTTTATAGAGAACTATCCTAACTCACCACAGTGAATTATACTACTCCTTCATAAGCAACAATTTTCTTCCATCCTTAACATGAAAATTAGTAGCTCTTCATTTACTTCTGCATTCCCTTAGCACACATCTTGGAGAAAAGGTATCTTCTCCAAAACTATTCTAACCGCATTTGAGACTAGTTGCTTATAAAAGCTCAGTCGTGATTCAAGAGCTCTTTCCTCTGTGTGTTCATCACTTAGCATGTCTAGCCTTTTTCACAAGTCAAAAATTCCAGAACTGTGTACTCCTAAAATTGCAACACACTGATTTTGGCCCAGAAAACACATACAGAGATAGTACACAGCCATTGCACTTACAGGGATATACCTCATAATTAGGTGTAGGCAATTTAGTAAATCGTTTGTCAAGATCACTAGAGGGTGTGAATTCTATTTGAGCCCCACAGTATTTTCTAGGCCTTACCCACTTTTATGAATCTACTTCTCTTTCCCCCCCCCAATTCCATTTTGTGAGAAAGAATTGTTAAGGGCTTTTACATAAGGATACTGTAGTGTCTCGTGGAAAACTTAGGGTATTTTTTGAAGTGTCCATCAAGCTCACATCCATATTTTTTAAAATGCTTATTATAGATGTTCATGTTCAGTGTTCATGTTTGTACTGTTGTATTTCTGGAAATAACTGAGCAAGCCAGGATTGCACACCTGACTCAAGATGGGTTAGTGAGGGGAGAAGCAAGGAATATGACACGGTTCTCAGACAAATGATGAGTCTCTAGACCTCTGAACAGGTTTGCCAACAACTTGAGGAACCACCTAGTCTTCTGCCTGTGTTAACTACAGTCAGCCTCTCTGGCTCTTCGTTCTTCACCTGTAACCTTGGGCACTCTAGTCTGGAGACATGAGCTCATCAGGTAGTCAGAGAACATGTAGAGAGAGTTACAAGTGCCTTCTCAGGGATGTCTTGCTCATCGTGGGCCAAGAGTGTAAGCTCTTTCCCCAAACTCCTCCTCAATACTATTCAACATAGAGGATTTAATGACATTGTGTTGACTGATTCGTAGATGTTCATGCTGTCTAGATATAAACTGGGTTCTTGGTTCTTCACTTGTAACCTGATGCAGGTGAAGAGTCTGAGATATGATGCCATGATTAGAATGGCCACTGTTAGGGCCCCATCATGTATCACCCTACTCCTGACTGTTTTCTCTTTGCCATATGGCACTGTTGTTCTCTATTGGATACATTTAATCAGTGGCATGGAAATGAAGTGGAATGACAAGCTCTGTTCTATACAGAGAGTTTGGAGATACAAAATGAATTTCTGCTAAACCCAGAGAGTAAACAGATAGCAAACAACCTTCATTAACATCTTCTTCATTAACTTTGGATTTTCCAATGGCACAAATCTCTCCTTACAGAAACCCAATTTTTATATAAATATATGTAAGACAAATACAAGAAAATTCTTTCATGTGATTCCAAATGACACTTTTAGGTGAAAGGGGAGTCCTATGGAAAAGGAAGTGAGTAGCTGGAATCCAAAGGAACCTCTCAAACCTGCAAGCTCTCTGCCTTTCCACCTAGCCTTTATCCAGAGACAGAGGGAACCAAAAGCAGAGGCATAAGAACCTTGCATGGATTGCATTCACCTTCTACTAAACTCCTGAATGGAGGCTAAAGCATGTTCTAACATTAAAATCACATTTTTCAAAGTGCTTTTTTTTTAATCTCATTATTACCTCTTTATAATTCTCACTAAGGAAGACAGGATTAATGATGTTTACTAGCAACCTTTCAAACTTTATTTTTGTTATGGCTAAATTTTTTGAGTAATCAAAATTAGCTTCCATTTTACAGATGAAGAATCCCTCAAGGTCACACAGATAGTATGTGAGCAGTCAAGTCTGGGAATCAGGTCCCCTGATACAGAGTTGAATGCCATTTCTACCTTAAGTCACTGTCCCTGCCTAACTGAGAGTAAAACAAAACAAAAACATAGGGTACTACTAAAAAAAAAAAACAAAAAACAAAAAAACCCACATAATTTTGGTGAATTAGCTTTTAACTTCAATTATTTCCTCAATGACACACCTTAACTCATTTTAATAGCTAATTATGTGATAGACAATCTTCTAATTGATTTTATATTAACTCATTCAATACTAAATACATCAGATAATCAGATCAAAGAAGTCAGAGAAGAACATGCCTATGAGGTAAACAGTATTGTTAGCCCCATTTGACACCGGAGGAAACTGAGGGTCAGAAAGTTAAATTGTCCACAGTTACGTAGACAGGGAGTGGTGGCTCTGTGATGGGAACCCAGAACCTCCAAACAACTACTGTATTATGCAGACTCCCCAGGGATCCTATAACTCATTCAATGTCTCCCACTTCAAATGCTTAAGACAGGCCTCACTTCATTGCTTCCTCATATTTTGCACCTACTTTCTCCCTAATTTTTTAAATTTCATATTTTAAAACTTGAAGAGACACAAAAATAAAGTCACCCATAATTCTACCAATAATGCAAAAGCTAGCACTGTTCTCATTTGCATTTTGGAATATTTCTGTCTTTTCTCATACTTTCCTTTCTTTTTCTTTTTTACAAATCTGAATTATTTTTCATTCAAGCTTTAGGGTCTGTGGGTAGAGAAGAAATCCTGTTATCATAAGACCCCAGTCCCAAGTACTTCTGAAAGTCCCAACGGGGATCTAGCCAACGCTAGCTGGTCAGCTAAATGCCCAGAGTTATGTTGTAGATAACACGGTTCTGCTGGGTGCTGGTGCTGCTATCCTGCAAATGCTAAGATACCAAATGGATGTCACTTCTTTCCACTGGTCACTGCTGTCTCCACTGGCCACCACTGCCACACATCTATCCAATTTGGATCCCTCAAATTGCCAAAGCGCACAGCAAACAAGCGGAGAAAGGTAGAAGCTCCTTCCCTGGAGGAATGAATGCCTGAATGAGGGAGCCCCTGAGACCCTGCTGGGACCACAGTGGTTTGCAAAGTTTCACCCTAGCAATTGTTTCCGTTTCTCCTCCAGCTAGCATGCAGAGTGGATCTGTAGAGGGTCAGCCGCCATGCGAATCACAGTTTCTAGCTGGGCTCACTGTGGTTCCGTATTCACAGGAGAGTCCTGATTCCTGTGCACCAAGACTTCTTGGGCTAACTGGCTCATGCATCAGACAAGCAAACAAGCCTGAGGATCTCCCACAAGGCCCGTTATTGGCCAACAAGCAAATGATTGTGAGCTTGATGAGTTGTTGTCTCCTCCTCCTGGCCCAGGCCGTGTGCCCATCTGCACTGCATTCTTTAACACATTCCCTCCTTGGCAGCAAGATGCTTGTCTTTTTATATTTACTCTGTAGCTAGACAAAAATGATATCAACCACTTTTAAGGATTTTCTATTGTCAGTGACACTGAACACCTGCTATGTTTGCTAGCCATTGTTATTTGCTCAATAATCTATGTATGTCTTTTAGACATCTTTCAAGATACTACTGCTCAGCTAAATCCATGCATAAGAACTCTTCATATGTTAAGAATTCATTATTTTACTGGCTTCATTAATTTTTAGATAAATAATTCCTTATTCTTTTTTAGTAGATCATCTTTTAGCTGAATGACACACTGTATTTATTTAAACAGAAATTTACATAAATCATTGTTCTGGAAAATTGAAAATTTCTGTTTGTGAGCAAATAACCATGATGTGATTTTCCTTCATCTGAGAATTGGAATTGATAAATTTGCGCTGTTGACTCCAGAGCGAGGACACCACAAGGCCCTTGAACAAGTCATCCAGGAGAAAATGTGTAAGTGCTGCAAAAATATTTGAAAGACTGATGGCAGAACACAAAGTAATCATCCGCAAAATTCATATATTTTCTTCCCAGGCCCAGAAAAGTTATGCATCTTGCTCTTTTTGTGACATGCCTGCTAGAAAATAGGGAGGGCTGGCTCTCAGTGGCCTCTACTCAAAAGAGAAAAAATATAATTAGAAATGATCACCATCAGCCATTTGGGTTATAAATGGGTGGTTCAGACACCCTCCCCACTGGAAGCAGTTGCCAGGCTCTCACTGTTCACAAAGCTTCTCTGTGAATAGCCATGACTTTTGGTTCCTGAGATGGAGGGACCCAACTGTAGGGCATTTCAACTAAGGCAGGACCTCGGCCACCAGTCTGCACCACAGCTGGTGATGAACTAGTATTATTTATATTATTTTGGGTGGGAACCTTCCTTTTTTAGTAATCTGTCCTTTTTGGTATTCTGAATATATTCTCTATCACTTTTAGAAGAATCAAGTGATTAAGGAAGATGCAGAAAAGGAGCTACTCTTGATTGAGGCACGGTTTCTGAACCAGCTGTATTTTGCATATCTGAAATTCTCTTCACACATGAATGAAAATCGACTGAGTATAAATTATGACATCATAAATTTCCTCTCAGCATTGCATTTTCCAAAATTTAGCACTGTGCAGAAAAATTTAGACTGAGCTCTGCCACATGGCTCTCTATTTTGGTCCTTGTTTTTTATTATGTTTTTTTTTAACTGAATTCTGGGTGACTTTTTTGTTTTTAAATTTCAAGAATAATGCTTTCCTCAAATTTAATGAAAATATGGAGTATCCTTGCACTGTCACGTCTCAAGGTTGTTGTTTATATGTTTATTTTAAAGATTTATTTATTTATTTATTTGACACAGAGAGAGAGAGAGAGAGAGAGAGATCACAAGCAGGCAGAGAGGCAGGCAGAGAGAGAGAGGAAGGGAAGCAGGTTTCCTGCTGAGCAGAGAGCCCGATGCGGGACCCGATCCCAGGACCCTGAGATCATGACCTGAGCCAAAGGCAGCGGCTTAACCCACTGAGCCACCCAGGTGCCCTGTATGTTTATTTTAATTGAAAATTTTTTTTTCTCTCATAGATTTCATTATTATTTTGGCTTCATTTTTTTTCCCCCTCAGATCTGTTTGGGAGTGCTTGTTTCTAAGATCTGATGCCCATTTTATGCCATACGTTTTTCCATCACTCCTGGGATTTGCCTCCTCTTTGTGTTCATCATGATCTTTTGTTGCTATGACTAAGTGTAACATGAGATGAATTACACGTTAAGGCAAATAGCATTACTAGCAATGAAATCAGCAATTACAGGAGGAGAAAAGATGTATTTCACAAGAAAATTTTAAAAATTTTGATGTTAAAAACATAATAATAAAAAATAAAAATTTGAATCTTATATACAAGTATATGCAGATAACAATATAGCCCCCAAATACATGAAGGCTAGATTGACGTATTTGCAGATTTCTGTAAGATAATCTTCAGCACGGGTGACTATGTCACCTGACATGGTAAAAGGGACACTGCAAATGTGATTAAGGTTAAGGACCTAGAAATGGGGAGATTATCCTGGGTTAATTCAGGTGGCTCCACTATAGTCACAAAGCAGATCTTTGCTAGGTATTGCCAAAGAAAGATGGCAGCATGGGAAAGATCTGATACTTCCCCACTGCTATTTTTAAAATATAGGGGGCTATGTGCAAGGACCAGAGAGAGGCCTCTAGAAGCTGGAAAGACAAGGAAATGTAGTCTCTTCTTGAGCTTCCAGAAAGGAATGCCTACTGACACCTTGATTTTAGCCCAATGGTTCATGTATTGGTCTTCTAACCTACAGAATGATAACACAATAAATTTGGGTTTTTTAAGCCATAGCATATATGTATAACATATGAATGTACATAATATATATACATATTGTTATAATAATTAAACAAGGAAGCCATTAAGTCAAGGTGGTACTAATGCCTTGGTAGATAGACTATGTAAGCAAACCAAAACCTAAGCCAGAGTCAAAGCACTCAACTGAGCTTTCCCAGATAAGGCAAACTCTTAAGCTACAGCCAAGCAAATAGTGTCCTTGCTTTGTTTCTCTGGTTTTTCTATAAAAACCTTTCTCTTGGCTCCTGTTCCTGGAGCAACCCTAGCCACTTTCAGTTTGGTGCTATCATATTGGACTAGATGTACGCTCCAATGAGCCCCTGAAAATTTTATTGTGCCTCAGCTTCTCTTTTCACAAAATCTGTGTCTATCTCCACATCTTTATTCATATTTCTATCTCCTACCCTAATCCCAAACCACAAATTTTATTGTGCCTCAGCTTCTCTTTTAACAAAATCTATATCTATCTCCACATCTTTATTCATATTTCTATCTCCTACCCTAATCCCAAACCATTCTAGCATTCCAGCATCCCCCTGTACTCATTTATAACTTCGTTCTCTGACAATGGGAAACCTGGCTCTATTTATTTTAGATAAATTCAACAATAGTACATGCGGAAAGGAATCTCGAAATTGCTAATTCAAAACTCTATGAGAAAAAAAAAAAAATTACCAACTGCTTGTATATAGTTTCTTCCAGCTTTAGCCCTATGGTATTTAGCAGAAACATTGCTTGACTGAATGACAAGTCAGCTTCTTTCCTTCCCACCCCAGGTCACTCTCAACCTCTTGGTTGCCACTTCCTAGTTAGCATCTCTGCCTTTGGGTTAGGATCACTAAGGAATCACTAAATGCCTAGAGCAGAAAAGCAGTTCAGGCAATTAGGCCCACTTCTCTGCATTTCTTTTTTGAGTATTTACACCTCGTTTTTGGGTTGCCTTGTTTGTTTTGAACTTTTTCTGTTCAAAGTCTCAGAAGATTGCTAAAACCTTTCTTTAGCTTAACTTTTTAACAACTATTTTCTGCTTGACTCATAAACATCTCTAACCAAGCAGCTTATAAACCAACTGAGGCTTCAAAAAGAAAGGTGGAAAAGAATATTAAGCTCATCTCAGTGAGTTCCATTTTTCTCTGGAATTTTAGCTTCTTAAGTGCTGGCTGCCTTAGTTGCATTCCAAAGCTTTCAAACAGGGTATTGTTTTGTTCTCCTTCAGCTTCTCAGTTAGTAGGAATATTGGTCAGCAACAAGCTAGTCCTACAGAACTAGAAAGTGGGAATATCCAAAGCCTGTAGCTATTTCCCTGTACAGTACTCCTAGTGTTAATTTTAGCTTGTGTTCCTCAGTTAATCCAAAGTGAGCAGACTGCAACTGTGATGTCTTCCGTCCCTATTTCTCATGGGGGGATTATCTTTGGTTTTAAATGGCATTGCACTTCTTTGCCATTTTAGAACTTCTAGTGGTAACTTCAAAGAGAACTTTCGAGTCCTTGGCAAGCAGATTTTCGTATTGGCCTGAACATCACTACAGATTTGGGATCAAGTGTGTTTCCATCTTATTCAAAGACTAGAACACTGTTTTAAAGATAAAGTTTCATGATTAATCTGGGTAATTGCAGAATTATTTTCTTTGCTTTAAGATTTTTTAAATTTATTTGACAGACAGAGATCACAAGTAGGCAGAGAGGGAGGAGGGGGGTGGGGGGAGCAGGCTTCCTGCTGAGCAGAGAGCCTGATGAGGGGCTCAATCCCAGGACCCTGGGATCATGACCTGAGCCAAAGGCAGAGGCTTTAATCCACTGAGCCACCCAGGTGCCCCCAGAATTATTTTCATAAAGCCATTTGCCTTGGTGAATATCTTCAATTAGATATATATGACCAGGGGTGCCTGGGTCAGTGGAGAGACAGTGAGACAGTGGAGAGAATTAAATAAATGATCATGGGCTTCCAACAAACCAAAGTCCAGAACCAGATGACATCACAGGCAAATTCTATGGAACATTTAAAGAAGAGTTAATACTGGGGACACCTGGGTGGCTCAGTGGGTTAAAGCCTCTGCCTTTGGCTTGGATCATGGTCCCAGGGTCCTGGGATTGAGCCCTGAATTGGGCTTTCTGCTAAGCATAAGTGGGGAGCCTGCTTCCCCCTCTCTCTCTGCTTGCCTCTCTGCCCACTTGTGCACTTTGTCAAATAAATAAATAAAAATCTTTAAAATCTTAAAAAAAAAGTAGAGTTAATACCTATTCTTAAACTATTCCGAAAAATAGAAAAGGAAAACTTTTAAATTCATTTTATGAGGCCAGTATTACCCTGATACTAAAAGCAGAAAAAGGCACTACTAAAAAAAGAATTATGGGACAATATCCTTGATGAACATAGGTGCAAAAATTCTGCCAAAAATACTAATAAATTGAATTCAACAATACATTAAAAAGTCACTCACCATGATCAAGTGGTATTTATTCCTGGGTTGCAAGGGTGGTTCAGTATTCACAAATCAATGTAATACCTCACATCCATAAGAGAAAGGACAGGAACCATATGATCATTTCAACAGATGCAGAAAAAGCATTTGACAAAGTACAACATCCATTCATGATAAAGACCCTCAATAAAATAGGCTTAATGGGAACACATCTCAACATAATGAAGGCCATATATGAAAAGCCCATATATGAAAAGCCAATTTCATCCTTAATGGGGAAAAACTGAAAGCGTTTCCTCTCAGGCCAGAAACAAGACAGGAGGTCCACTCTTAGCATTTATTTGGCATAATACTAGAAACACTAGCCACAGCAGTCAGACAACTAAAAAACATCAAAGAAATCTGAATTGGTAAGGAAGAACTAAAACTTTCACTATTTGCAGATGACGTAATACTACATATAGAAAACCTGAAAGAATGCCAAAAAACTGCTAGACCTGATACACGAATATGGTAAAGTCACAGGATATAAAATCAATGTACAGAAATCTGTTGCCTTTCTATACACCAACAATAAGCAGGAAACAGAGAAATTAAGAAAACCACAATTACACCAAAAGTAGTAATAAGATGCCCAGGAATAAACACTAAGTAAAGTGGTGAAAGACCTATACTCTAAAAACAAAAACACTAAATCCAAGACGACATAAAGAAATGGAAAGACATTTCATGCTCATGGATTAGAGGAACAAATATTGTTAAAATCTCTATACTGCCAAAGCAGTCCACACGTTTACTGTAATTCCTATCAAAATACCAAGAGCATGTTTCACAGAGCTAGAAACATCCTAAAATCTGTATGGAACCACAAAAGAACCTGAATCACCAAAGAAACCTTGAAAAAGAAAAGGAAAGTTGGAGGCGTCACCATTCTGGACTTTAAGTTATATTACAAAGCTGTAGTCACCAACACAGCATGGTATTGGCACAAAAACAGACACATAGATCAGCAGAATGGAATAGAAAATCCAGAAATAAATCCATAATTATATGGTCAATGAATCTTCAACAAAGCAAGAACAAATATGCAATGGGAAAAAGACCATCTGTTCAACACATGGTGTTGGGAAAACTGGAGAGTGACCTCCAACATAATGAAACTGGACCAGATTTTTTTCACACAAAAATAAACTCAAAATGAATTTAAAACCTAAATGTGAGAACTGAAATCATAAAAACAAACAAACAAACAAACAAACAAAAAATCTTAGAAGAAAATGTGGGCTGTAACTTCCGATATTAGCCATAGCAACTTCTTTCTAGATATGTCTCCTGAGGCAAGGGAAACAAACAAAAGCAAAAATAAATTACTGGGACTACATTAAAATAAAAAGCTTCTGCCCAGCAAAGGAAATAATCAGCAAAATTAAAAGTCACCTTTTAGGAGATGATGGGAGAAGACATTTGCAAAGGACATATCTGAAAAAGGGTTAGTATACAAAATATATAAAGAACCTATAAAATTCAACACCTGGGTGGCTCACTCGGTTAAGCATATACCTTTGGCTCAGGTCATGATCTCGGGGTCCTGGTTTAGAGCAGGGTCCTGTGGGGCACCCTGCTCAGCCAAGAGCCTGTTTCTCCTCTCTCTGTCCCTCCCCCTTGCTCATGCAAGCATGCACATGCTCTCTTTCTCACTCTCTCAAATAAATAAATATATAAAGTCTTAAAAAACAAAACAAAATAAAGCACTAAAAAAACAGACAAACATTTCTCCAAGGAAGACAAGCAGATAGCCAACAGACGCCTGAATATGTGCTATCACTTATCATTAGGGAAATGCAAATCAAAACCACAATGAGATATCACCTCGCACCTGTCAGAATAGGTAAAATCAACAACACAAACAACAGGTGTTGATGAGGATTCAGAAAAAGGGGAACCCTCTGGAGGTGCCGGTGGGAATGCAAACTGGGGCAGCCACCATAGAAAACAGTATGAAGGTTCCTCAAAAAGTTAAAAATAGAACTGCTTTATGATCCAGCAATACCACTGCTGGGTATCTACCAAAGAACACGAAAATACTATTTTGAAGTGATACATGCACCCTATGTTTATAGCAGCATTATTTACAATAACCAAGATATGGAAGTAACCCAAGTGCTCAATGCCTGATGAATGGATAAAGATATGAGGTGTGGGGGCACTTGGGTGGCTCAGTGGGTTAAAGCCTCTGCCTCTGGCTCAGGTCATGATCCCAGGGTCCTGGGATCGAGCCCCGCATCTGGCTCTCTGCTCAGTGGGGAGCCTGCTTCCCCCTCTCTCTCTCTGCCTGCCTCTCTGCCTACTTGTGATCTCTGTCTGACAAATAAATTTAAAAATATTAAAAAAAAGATATGAGGGGTGTGTGTGTGCATGTGTGTGCATATACACACAATGAAATATGATCTATCCATAAAAAAGAATGAAATCTTGCCATTTACAATGACATGCATAGATATAATGCTAAGTGAAATAAGACAGAGAAAGACAAATACCATATGATCTCATTCATATGTGGAATTTAAGGAACGAAACAAGTAAAGGGGAAAAGAAAACCCACAGGGAGGGGGTTTGGGGGGTTAAGATAGTAAGTTATGATGAGCACAGTGTGAGATACGGACATGTTGAATTATTATATTGTACACCCACTGTAACACTGTATGCTAACCAGCTGCAATTAAAATAAAAACTTTAAAAAAAATGATGATGGGCTATTTGTTAATGTGAAGATATCTTAGAAACTCTCCACAGTTTCCATTACCTTGGCAAAATATAGAACTAATGTAATATAAAGAAACAATATAAAGAATAAAATTAATTCCGCTATGAACACTCATGTACTCCTCTTGCCAGCTATGTCCTTCCTTTCATAGGCAAAGCAATCAGTCATGTTTCATTTAGCCTGATTTTGTTGGGTGAGACACAGGTCCGGGAGTAAAGGAGGTGGAGCTGGCTATGAGGTTTCAGAGTCCTTGAAGCACGCACTCACTCATCAAATGTTAAGAAAATAAAAGTCGACAGGACATAATCCATAATTTCAAGGAGTCTTGTTTTAGAGGATAGATGTCTTTATAAACAGATTTTACACAAAGTATAAAAATATTTAGTGTGGTGTTCACAGTTTACACCAGTTTCTTACATTCAGAATATAAATTAATTCCTAGAGAAATGGTATTTTAAACGTCTATCTTCAGTGTATGAAATACCACATGTAAATGTTAGTAAAGGTGGTTAGTCCCAGGCAGCATAGATGAGTAAGAGAGAATTCACTGAGGGGTGAGGAGAAATGCCCGTTCCTCTAGTTCAGGAGAGTCATCAGCAGAAACCAAAGGATACAATAGTGCAAACAATATACTTTATACCTTTTCCATTCATTTGCCATATGTTATGCCTTTTATGTGCACTCACACTTTGAGGAAGTAAAGTCCTTTTTCCTCTACTATTCTTAGGCAGATTTTCCATCTCCAGTGTTCTCTGGAACATGAGACATAAACTGACCCAGCAGCCTATTCCGTTTGGAAGAAAACAAGATCTGTATAAAACTCTCTAGGTTTCCTGTTTTGATCTGCATTCTCCCTATATTCCAGAATCTATTACTTTATTTTTACAGATGGCAAAAGTGCCTGCCTTAAGTAGCTAAGGCAGAGTAGAAACCTAACAAGGTTTCATCAGATGCATACAGTGTCAGCCAGTAGTCCCTCATATTAGCCACACATTTCATCAGAGCTCACTGTGTATCAGGCACAGTTCTAGTGCTTCTCATAGATGGCCTCAGCTAACCCTCAGACATGAGTATTTCATTATCCTCATTCTCCTTTTACAAAGGAGAAAAATGAAAGCATGGAGAAGTAAAGTAAGCTTAACAAAGGTCACATAGCTTATAACAGAGAGGATCAGGAAGTCTGACTAGAAAAACCATGTCCTTAAACACCATGCTGTATGCTGCCTTTCTCATTTGAACAATTATATACACATTTTCATTAAGAATGTCTTAATTTAGAGGAGGAGCCAAGATGGCGGAGAAGTAGCAGGCTGAGATGACATCAGGTAGTAGGAGATCAGCTAGATAGCTTATCAAACCATTGCAAACACCTACAAATCCAACAGCAGATCAAAGAGAAGACAAGCAGCAATTCTAGAAACAGAAAATTGACCACTTTCTAAAGGGTAGGACCGGTGGAGAAGTGAATCCAAAGCGACGGGAAGATAGACCGCAGGGAGAGGGGCCGGCTCCCCGCAAGTGGCGAAGCAACGGAGCATAAAATCAGAACTTTTAAAAGTCTGCTCCGCTGAGGGACATCACTCTAGAGGCTAAGCTGGGGTAAAGCCCTCGTGGGACAGGATAGTCTCAGGTCCTGCGGGGTCACAGAAGGATTGGGGGTGTCTGAGTGTCACAGAGCTTGCAGGTATTAGAGCAGGGAAGCCAGCTATAGAGATGGAGCCAAGAAGTGAGCTCCCAGCTCAGGGTTACCTTAAACTGTGATCCATGGCACAGTCAGGTCACTGCTCTGTGAGTGGGGTCCCCACAAGATCAGGGGAGACCCCCCTGGAAGAGCACAGAGATCTGTTTGGTTTGGAGAATCCAGGCAGGGCTGTGTGCCAGAGACAGAGATGCTTGGTCACAGGCTGGGTGAGCTCAGAGTGCAGCAGGAGGCCTGGGAGACGGGAGTGATTGGGTGCTTTTCTCCTAGGGAGCACTGAGGAGAGGGACCCTGAGCCCTTGGCTCCTCTGGACCAGAGACTGGGAGGCCGCCATTTTCATTCTCGTCCTCTGGAACTATACGGAAAGCGTTCAGGGAACAAAAGCTCCCAAAAGTGAACCTGAGCAGATTACTTAGCCTGGCCCCTGGTAAGAGTGGTGCAGTTCTGCCTCTGGCAAAGACACTTGAGAATTACTACAACAGGCCCCTCCCCAGAAGATCAGCAAAAAATCCAGCCAAGACCCACTTTCTTTTTCTTTATTCTCCCAACCAACTTATCTTATCAACTCCTTTTTAAGAATTTTCTTTAAAAAATTTCATCTTTATACTCATATTCCATCCCTTCATCATGTTTACCCTTATTTTGTATATATAACAAGAGCCCCAGATCAGAGGGCTTCCCAGGGGAATTCTACCAAACATTTAAAGAAGAATTAATTCCTATTCTCCTGGACCCTGAGCCCTTGGCTCCTCTGGACCAGAGACTGGGAGGCCGCCATTTTCATTCTCGTCCTCTGGAACTATACGGAAAGCGTTCAGGGAACAAAAGCTCCCAAAAGTGAACCTGAGCAGATTACTTAGCCTGGCCCCTGGTAAGAGTGGTGCAGTTCTGCCTCTGGCAAAGACACTTGAGAATCACTACAACAGGCCCCTCCCCAGAAGATCAGCAAAAAATCCAGCCAAGACCCACTTTCTTTTTCTTTATTCTCCCAACCAACTTATCTTATCAACTCCTTTTTAAGAATTTTCTTTAAAAAATTTCATCTTTATACTCATATTCCATCCCTTCATCATGTTTACCCTTATTTTGTATATATAACAAGAGCCCCAGATCAGAGGGCTTCCCAGGGGAATTCTACCAAACATTTAAAGAAGAATTAATTCCTATTCTCCTGAAACTGTTCCAAAAAATAGAAATGGATGGAAAACCTTCAGACTCATTTTATGAGGCCAGCATTACCTTGATCCCAAAACCAGACAAGGATCCCATCAAAAAAGGGAATTACAGACCAATATCCTTGATGAACAAAGATGCGAAAATTCTCACCAAAATCCTAGCCAATAGGATCCAACACAACATTAGGAGGATTATTCACCATGACCTAGTGGGATTTACTCCAGGGCTGCAAGGTTGATTCAACATCCACAAATCAATTAATGTGATTGATTTTACATTAATAAAAGAAAGAATAAGAACCATATGGTACTCTCAATAGATGCTGAAAAAGCATTTGACAAAGTACAGCATTCTTTCCTGATCAAAACTCTTCTAAGTGTAGGGATAGAGGGTACATACTTCAACATCATCAAAACAATCTATGAAAAATCCACTGTGAATATCATTCTCAATGGACAAAAACGGAAAGCTTTTCTGCTAATGTCAGGAACATGGCAGGGATGTCCATTATCACCACTGCTATTCAACGCAGTACTAGAAGTCCTAGCCTCAGCAATCAGACAACAAAAAGAAATTAAAGGAATCCAAATTGGCAAAGAAGAAGTCAAACTATCACTCTTTGCAGATGATATGATACTATATGTGGGAAACCCAAAAGACTCCACTCCAAAACTGCTAGACCTTGTACAGGAATTCAGTAAAGTGTCAGGATATAAAATCAGTGCACAGAAATCAGTCGCATTTCTTTACACCAACAACAAGACAGAAGAAAGAGAAATTAAGGAGTCAATCCCTTTTACAATTGCACCCAAAACCATAAGATCCCTAGGAATAAGCCTACCCAAAGAGGCAAAGAATCTATACTCCGAAAACTATAAAGTGAATGAAATCGAGGAAGACACAAAGAAATGGAAAAATGTTCCATGCTCATGGATTGGAAGAACAAATATTGTGGAAGTGTGTGTGCTACCTAAAGCAATCTACACATTTAATGCAATCCCATCCAAATCCTTGAGGAGATCACAGGCAGCAACCTCTTCAACCTCAGCCGCAATAACTTCTTTCTAGGAACATCACCAAAGGGCAAGGGAAGCAAGGGCAAAAATGAACTATTGGGACTTTGTCAAGATCAAAAGCTTTTGCACAACAAAGGAAACAGTCAACAAAACCAAAAGACAACTGACAGAATGGGAGAAAATATTTGCAAATGACATATCAGATAAAGGGCTATAAAGAACTTATCAAACTCAACACCCAAAGAACAAAGATCCAATCAAGAAATGGGCAGAGGACATGAACAGACATTTCTGCAAAGAAGACATCCAGATGGCCAACAGACACATGAAAAAGTGCTCCACATCACTTGGCATCAGGGAAATACAAATCAAAACCACAATGAGATACCACCTCACACCATTCAGAATGGCTGAAATTAACAAGTCAGGAAATGACAGGTGCTGGCGAGGATGCGGAGAAAGGGGAACCCTCCCACCTGCATTGGTGGGAATGCAAGCTGGAGCAACCATTCTGGAAAACAGCATGGAGGTTCTTCAAAAAGTTGAAAATACAGCTACACTATGACTCAGCAATTGCACTACTGGGTATTTACCCTAAAGATACAAACATAGTGATCTGAAGGGGCACGTGTACCTGAATGTTTATAGCAGCAATGTCCACAATAGGCAAACTATGGAAAGAACCTCGATGTCGATCAACAGATGAATGGATAAAGAAGATGTTGTATATATACACAATGGAATACTATGCAGCCATCAAAAGAAACGAAATCTTGCCATTTGCAACGATGTGGATGGAACTAGAGGGTATTATGCTTAGCAAAATAAGTCAAACAGAGAAAGACAATTATCATATGATCTCCCTGATATGAAGAAATTGAGAGGCAATGTGAGGGGTTTGGGGGGAAGGTAAAGAATAAATGAAACAAGATGGGATCGGGAGGGAGACAAACTAATCTCACAAAACAAACTGAGGGTTGCTAGGGGAAGGGGGTAGGGAAAGGGTGGTGGGGTTATGGACATTGGGGAAGGTATGTGCTATGGAGTGTATAAACCTGGCAATTCACAGACCTGTATCCCTGGGGCTAATAATACATTATATGTTAATTTAAAAAAATTTAAAAATTTTTTAAAAAAGAATGTCTTAATTTTTTAAAAATTCTTCATTTGATTAGTCATTGAGATCCATGTTCATTTTTCAAATGTATTACACTTCTCAGTTTTGTTTTGAAACAAAACTCTTAGTCCTTCGTAAATATCTAAAAGTGTTGATCATCTTCAGACTACATACACGGCAAAAATCACAAGGATTCTTGTATCTCAAACTCCAGATCCTGGTAAGATTCCGCTGCAGACAGAATATTTCTAATGTCAAAATAAAATCTAGTTTGAGCACACTAATTACTATCACTTTGAGTTGAATCCTCCAACACCGAGATATAGAAAACTCATAGTGAGGAAAATATGTTCATTGAAATTTTCTCCATTTAATCACTTACCAAAGTGAAAATTTCAAAAGCATGTAAAATAATCTCCTTAGATAAACTACTGTATCAGAAATGTCTATCACTATTAAGCAGTTCAATAGAGAAAAATGCCTTGAAGCATTTCATGTTTTGAAAAATGATAAAGATGACTGATATCAATTTTTCTTTGCCATCAAATATCACATAAAACATCTGCAATGTCACAACACTTTTACTGAACTCTTTAAAACACATATGTAGGGGCGCCTGGGTGGCTCAGTTGTTAAGCATCTACCTTTGGCTCAGGTCATGATCCCAGGGTCCCAGGATTGAGGCCCATATTGGGCTCCCTGCTCAGCGGGAAGCCTGCTTCTCCCTCTCCCACTCCCCCTGCTTATGTTCCCTCTCTAGCAATCTCTCTCTTTCTCTCAGTCAAATAAATAAATAAAATCTTTAAAAAATTAAAAAAATATATGTATAAATTAAGTGCCACCAGTCACTATTATATATACATAATATATATGATTATATTTATTCACAGAATTGTTTTTTTCTTTATTTTTTTGTGAGATCATCAGAAAGCATGGACAAAATCATTTAAAGTTTTACATGAAATTTTGAAATTTTTCTTCAGTAGATGTCCTTTCATATTTTATTTTTGTTTCAAAATAAATATTGATTTTAAATAGTATCTATTCTGCATTTATGTTTGTTAAGTGTTTTCACTAACAACTCTTTCAGTTTCAGAGAATGGAGACTTATTCAAGTTACTTGGAGAAATGAAGGCACGTGGCCATTACAAGACACTCAGGCCTCTCAGGATAGGCAAATACACTGGTAGTTCACAATCCAGTTCCTTCTTCCCCCTCAGTAGCCAGAGTTCGTGGAACTGTATGTGATACTTCATCATGAACGTGACGCAGAGACTGGGAAGACACTCATTTCTAACTAAGGTAACTAAGAGTATATCCTCAGTTCTAAGATCTAAGAAAACTCTTATCCTCTGATGTATTTGGTATAGTGTAGCCAGACTGTCCCAAATAAGAATTAGGCAATGTTCCTTCAGAGATGTGAACTAACATGTGGCCTTGGATAGAAGACATTTTGGGTAATATTAATTAAGGTATGTTGTTCACGGTAACCAAGGAAGAGTGTTATAAGGTGTGGAAGAAAGGGATGTTTAGGAAAAGATACCTCATACTAACTGTCTTTTCTTATACATCTGTTCTAGCTTGCTATTGTAGCTCCATGCAAGAACTCAGTGGAATCTGCAGGACATTTTGGCTAGACTCCATCAATCTTTTTCACCCAGACTGAAACAACCTCCCAGCTAACGTATAAGAATGCAGTCCCAAGGTTATGTTGGGTTTTGAGGTTGCTTTATTTCTCTAATGCAAGCAAATAAAAACTTCTCTTTTGCCATCCATTTTAGCCATCCTCTTAACTGTGCATATCTAAAAATGAGCAACACAACAGAGAGAAAAACATGAACTTTGGCTACCGCCTGACCTTGCCAGAGTGTTTCTATGACTTGGGTTGTAAAGAACAGTCACCCTCAGGTGCACTCACATGAATACAATGGAAAACTACAGAGTTATGGCTTCATAGATTCTTAATATTGTGCCCGTATTTTGCAGTACTTGACACTAGTTTTTTGTGGTTGCTGTAATAAACTGTCACAGTCTTGGTGACTTAAAACAACAGATATATATTCTTTCACACTTCCAGAAGCCAGGATCCAAACTCGGGCTTTTAGTGGGGCCACACTTCCTCCCAAGGCTATAGAGGAGAATCCATTCATTGCTTCTTCCAGTTTCTGGGGGCCACCAGCATTCCTGGCTTGTGATCACACCATTCTACTATTCAAGGCCGCATTCCTCAAATGTCTCTCTGCTCCATCATCCCACCACTTTCTCTTCTGGGTGTGTGGTCAACTTCCCCTGCCTTCCTCTTACAAAGATACATGGGATTGCTTTTACGCACTCCGACAATCCAGTTTACTCTCTCCATCTCAAGAGCCATCATTTAATCATATCTGCAAGGATCTTTTTCTTTTCATATGAGATAACATTCACAGATTCTAGGGATTAGGACATGGAAATATTTTGGGGGCCACTTTTCAGCCTACCCCAATTTGTTAGTTGGTTAATAAGTAAAATCAGAGATAAAGAACATCAGTGGAGTCTAAATTATCCTTCTCTGTAATCATCCCTCAGAACAATGTACTGACCAAACATGGTTGAACATGTGCCAGCAACAGGCCTCTGGGGGAGAGGGTGATAACGCATTCTTGAAACCAAGCAGCTGGGAATGCCCAGCCCGCTCAGGGTAGAACACCCCTGCTTCTTTTTTCTATTATCTCCCCTTCTCCAGAGATCACCTATAGTTAATTAGGTGATTACTTTAAATGTGTTTACTCAACCACAAATCTTATACTGCTTGATCACACATATCTTGCTTGTCTATAATCTCCTCTGAGGTTCCTTTGTTGATTGTTATCTTGTATCTAATAAATACAGGACTGAGGAGTTGCTCCGGGGGGCCGACAATCTTCTCAACTGCTGACCCCTGTTCCCGTTCTCTTGAAGCTGACTTGTTTGTGCCGCATTCTTCCCCTGTGTGCCCTTGGAAAGCGGCACCTCTCAAACTTCCCAAAGCACCATTGGGGTCTGACCCACTGGAGACATATCAGGATCCTAATGGTGGAATCTATGAAGCACTATTGAGAAGACTTAGGGAAATGACTCAACTGTCCCATTTTGCAGGAGAAATATTGCATTCATTTAACCTATGTAACAGTCTTTTTTCCCTTTTAATTAGCATAAGATTTTAATTAGCATAACCTTGATTCTAGGATCTACATTCATTTTCCTTACTCATGTTTTTGAAATCAGATTGTGACTTTTCATCAATGACTACCTTTTCTGTGGTAGTTTTAAAACTCTTGCTCATAAGAAAGCTATAATTAAACTGATGATCATCAGATTTGATAAACTTATTAAAAGAAAATATATTAATATCCATCCACCAAAATAATTATGAACACTTCACGAATCAATGGCCATATAGATATAGATATATTATATCCAGTAGAAAACAGTGTTTGTTACAAGAGGCACATTCTACTGTATGTCAAGAATAATTTCTCAAATTATCCTATAGTTTAATGAAATATCCCTAAAGGTAAATTCAACTCTACTAGCTTTGAATCCAATTACACAAAGATTCTTTCTAAAAATCAATAATTTTTTCATGCAAGTATTAATCCTAGAGCTATATTATGTAGTTATATCAACAATATTCAGATCTGCTTGAAATTATTTCCATAGTACACTAATGACCTGACCAAAAAATCTCAAGACCTTGAATGTGGCATATTGGGAGTTGTGGAAACAGGAATAAATCTATTTATTCTCTCTTTTCCCCCCCTTCATCTCTAATAGGCAATGATAGATGTGATGCTGTAATGCTAGTAGATATAGTCAAATAAATGATGCTTTAAGGGGGAATTCAAACTTATGCTCTAAGTATGAGTTAATGCTGATTTTGTGTGTCAACAGTCCTCTTCAATCTTAAAAATCCAACTCACATCATTGGTTTGATGAAAAAGAAAGATGTGGTGGTGTCAGCACACATGAAACAGTGAGGGAGGAAGGTATAACCTGTTTAACAATTGAGATTAGCAAAATCATTCCTGAGATAACCTGCGCATCATTTATGGAAAACATTGTTAATGGAAACAGTGAGCTTTTCTTTCCTGATTTTGATTTTTATATATCTCTAAAGACCAAGTTATATTGCTTTAACTTTTTCTGTACCTCATTTTTAATTTTAGTTTTAGTTTATTTCACTGTCACAAGTTCTAGTTTCGAATATAAGACAGACCTTTACCTTGACCCTCTTAATGCAATGTGGGCTTCCGGGTGGATGGAGGAATAGACGACATTTTTGTTCTTATCTCTCAAAAAATATCTCGAATGTACTTCCTTCCTGAAACATTCTGTATTCGTCCCCTTGGATTCCTTGTACTCCTACTTAGAACTTACTCATTTCTGTGAATATAAATCCTGTTTTGAATTTATTACCATGAATTATTATGTATCACTTGTTTTTATTAGGTAATTTATGCTCTCAAATATATTTTGCAAAGAAGTAAACTGTGTTCATTTTGAATAAAACAAATAATACTAGTGAACTTCTATTTATGTAAAGGGTAGACCAATGGAGGGGTGCCTGGGTGCATCTGCTTTCAGCTCAGGTCATGAGCCCCACATTGGGCTCCCCGCTCAGCAGGGAGTCTGCTTCTCCCTCTGTCCCTCCTCCCTGCTTGCTCTCTCTCTTTCTCTCAAATAAAAAATTAAAATCCTTAAAAAAAGAAAAGGAGTAGATCAATGGACTATATAACCATGTCAAGAAGGCAATTTGATGCCTACTGTGATAACTCAGCAAAAACGACAGGTAAAAGATGGCTTAGAAGAAGATTTTCTTATGGAGAAAAGTTTTTAATGTGAATTTTCCTCTCATGGCTATAACTTCATTATTAAATTTTTCTTATCAAAGCAGATTAATTTAGGTTGCTCAGTAATTCCTTTGCCTATTTAATATAACCCTTAAACAACTTTTCCCCCTGTCTCATTTTGCCAAAATTATAATATGCTATCTTTCATCTGCAAAGAGAATGATACTGACTTATCTCCAATGAAAAGTACACTTTCGGGGTGCCTGGGTGTTTCAGTGGGTTAAGCCGTTGCCTTCTGCTCGGATTTGATCTCGGGGTCCTGGGATCGAGCCCCGCATCGGGCTCTCTGCTCAGCGGGCAGCCTGCTTCCTCCTCTCTCTCTGTCTGCCTCTCTGCCTGCTTGTCATCTCTCTCTCTGTCAAATAAATAAATACATACATAAATAAATTTTTTTTAAAAAGTACACTTTCATTTTTAACCTTTAATAGACTCTTCTAATCCAATCGTAGTCCACAAACTAAACATGTTAACCAAACATTTCCAACTGTAGTAACTATAGTAATCAGATTTACTTTAAAATATAAGAAAATTATTTCTCTTTGTCGTTTTCTTTAAATTATTTACTCTGAAAACTAGATAGACTCATCCCTTTTAAGTATCTAATACTTAATTCTATGGACATTAACATTAACATATATTGTATATGTTTTTCCATACGTTTAAGAGTTTTAGGTATTTATTCCTTATTACACTATTACACATAACTGAGTAATTTCTGAGGATGATGAAAAAATTTGAGAAAATAGAGATCATCAGAAAAGAATTTTAACTTACTTTTACTACTGTATTCACAAACCCACCAAAAGTTGTACCCACTGTGTGTCCTCACTCTTATGACAGTGGACAAACGAAGCTCTCGTTATACTATGGATTGACCCCTCCACTTGGGTGCTGGATCCCACCCTCCTACCCAATGAGATACATTGTTCCTGGAATATTTCTCTTCTTCCTCATAGCATCAAGTTCTTTCCTTTCTTTGGGATCATTCCCTCCCACATGCTGTATAACTTTCAAGTTCATGAAGATTTCCCCCTGCCACCACCATCACCCCCCATTCAACTGCCAAATTCTCAGTTTTCCTTAAACAGTTCTTGAAAGGATTGTCCACAAATGCTGCTCCTCTTCCTCCTCTCTCATTCTCTCTGGAAACAACCCAATCAGCAATTTTTCCCAAGCACCCCACTGAAAGCCCTTTCACCGTGATCACACATGAAACCATGCTATCGAACCCAGGGGTCAAATCTCAATCTTCACCTTCCTTAACTTGTTAACAACAGTTTTTTGGTCTGTCACTCCCTTCTTCTTGAATGTCTTTATCATTTGTTTTCCTTGAAATGCGTCTCTTGGTTCTCCTCCTATTTCCTCAGCCACTCCTTTCCAGGGTCCTTTATCACTCATTTATAATATTAGCAATCTCTATGACTCGGCATGGACCGGGGCTCAATCCTTGGATTTCTCTCTTCAAATACTCCATTGTTAAGAAATCTGTCTTGTACATCCAGATGGCCAACAGACACATAAAAAAGTGCCCCACATCACTTGGCATTGGGGAAATACAAATCAAATCCACAATGAGATACCACCTCACACCAGTCAGAAGGACTAAAATTAACAAGTCAGGAAATGACAGGTGTTGGCAAGAGTGAGGAGAAATGGGAACCCTCCTACGCTGTTGGTGGGAATGCAAGCTGGTGCAACCACTCTGGAAAGCAGTGTGGAGGTTCCTCAGAAAGTTGAACATAGAGCTACCCTATGACCCAGCAATTGCACTACTGGGTATTTACCCTAAAGATACAAACGTAGTGATCCGAAGGGGCACGTGCACCCGAATGTTTATAGCAGCAATGTCTACAATAGCCAAACTATGGAAAGAACCTAGATGTCCATCAGCAGATGAATGGATAAAGAAGATGTGGTATATATATATATATATATATATATATATATATATATATATATACAATAGAATACTATGCAGCCATCAAAAGAAATGAAATCTTGCCATTTGCAATGATGTGGATGGAACTGGAGGGTATTATGCTGAGCAAAATAAGTCAATCAGAGAAAGACAATTATCATAAGATCTCTCTTATATGAGGAATTTGAGAGACAGGGTGGGGGGTTGTGGGGCGTAGAGAAGGAAAAATGAAACAATATGGGACCAGGAGGGACACAAACCGTAAGAGACTCTTAATCTCACAAAACCAACTGAGGGTTGCTGGGGGGAGGGAGGGGGAGGGAGAGGGTGGCTGGGTTATGGATATGTGCTATGGTGAGTGCTGTGAAATGTGTAAACCTGGTGATTTACACCAGGGGCAAATAATACATTACACATTAATAAAAATAATTTTAAAACAAAAAAATCGGTCTTGTAATTTAAATACCATGAACATACTTTACAAGCCCAAATTTATACGTCTAGAGAACACAACTACCCTGAATTCTAGTTTCAAATGTCCAATCGCCTATTGAGCAAAGGTACCTGAATGTCTAACATGGATGTCTACTACAGGTGATTCAAATGCAGCCTGTCTCCAGCAAGACTTAACTCCACCCCTTTCAACGTCCTTCCCCATCACTTTTCTCCTCAGTATATGGTATCTCTCTTCTTCCAGTAGCTTGGGTCAAAAGACTGAAAATCTCCCTTGGCTTATCTTTTTCTCTCCTACTGCTCTCATCTAGTAGGAAATCTTATCAGCTCTAACTTCAAAATGCATGAGAATCAGACTATTTCTCCCTAAGTTCAGTATTACCCACCCATGTCAGGATACTGGCCTTTCACCCTATTTTTGTGATCTCCAGTGAGTCTCGCTGTTTTGACCTCTGCCCTACTATACTACAGTTTGCCCAGAAGCCTTAGGGGCCCTTATAAAGCAAGATGTCAGGTCACATCACTCTTCTGTCTAAAACCCTCCAGTATGGGGCACCTGGGTGGCTCAGTGGGTTAAAGCCTCTGCCTTCAGCTCAGGTCAGGATCCCAGACTTCTGGGATCGAGCCCCACATTGGGCTCTCTGCTCAGTGGGGAGACTGCCTCCCCCCCCACTCTCTCTGCCTGCCTATTTGTGATCTGTCAAATAAATAAATAAAACCTTTTAAAAAATGAATACCCTCCAGTGCCTTCCCATCTGTCTCAGAGTAAAACTATACCCTCACCATGGAGTTTAAGGACCTACATGACCCACCCTTGCCCAGTTCCACTCTTTCTTTCTCTTGGCATTCATTTCCAACCAATCAATTCCCGGGCACATTTCTGCAATCATGCTAACCTCTGTGTTCTTTCTCAAACACCTAAGACATACTCCTCTCAAGGCATACATTTATATTTGCTGTTTTCTCTTCCTAGAATAAGTCGATTAGATTTTGGTTCAAATGGCACTTGATCAGTGCCATTCCTCTGGACCACCATATATCAAGTAGCGGCATCCCTCATCACTACATATCCGCAGGGGCCTGGCTTTATTGTTTCATACTCAAGATTACCACCTGAATGTTTATGGAGTCTCTTCCCACTATAATGTAAGGTTTTGAAAGTACGGACTTTACTATGCCTAGAACATGGTAAGCACTCTATACACTTTTGTTTGATGAATGAATTGCATATCTTGAAATTTGGGAGATAAAGTTTCTAAGTAGAATATTTATCTTGCCCTTTAATTTCTAGTCTTCTAAGATATCCTATGTAAGCAAAGTGACGGTCAGAGGGAAGGCTTTCCATTTTTTTCAGGTAATTATAACACATAAATCAAAACATATTTAAAGAGAACAATGTTTCAGACTACACAATATATTTTATCATGTTTTTTCTTTGATGTTAAAAAGAGTCCTAGAAGAAGTTTCAAAGGCCAAAATGACTCTTATGTTCTTACACATTTAAGTGAAAGACCAGCCACAAAAGTAATACAAAGTAGGTAAAAGACTTTTAAAGTTTTACAGAGGCCTTTCAAAGTTACTGAGTTTTACATGGATAAGAAGCTAACATAAAAGAGTGAAAGAGACCAATTAAAAACTATAAGATAAAGTAGGAATATGTCAAACTGGGGGCTTGTACGCTCAGTCTAAATGTATTAGTATTCAACAACAATAAAAAAAAAACCTTTGTAAGTAAAAGTAAATGTATATTTGTAGATATTCCCAAAGATAGTTTGTGAAAGATAGCAGAGGAAGAATATTCAAAGATAGTCTGTGAAAGATAAAAGGAAATATATCAGAGGAAATAGCAAGTCTCACAGAGCTGACAAGGTTTCCTTCGGGAAATCAAGAGTGAATCTTTGTCAAAGCTGACTGTATAGCGCCAGGTCCAGAAATTCAAATGTATATGAGAGTAGGATTCTCTTAGGTGTTAAGTGAAAAAGAGTGCTTAAAAGAATATCTGCCCATCCCATTGAGGAAAATAAGGGGAAATACAGTTGTAATTCTTTCCATGATATTTTTTAAAAAAATTATTACAGCTAATTGCTGGTCATTACTCCTCCTCAGAGTAGAGAGTTAAGGGATTGGTTTGCAGAGCTCCTACTTTTTTTTTTAAAAATTAACTTATTTTGACACAGAGAGAGAGAGCGATCACAAGTAGGCAGAGAGGCAGGCAGAGAGAAAGCAGGCTCCCTGCTGAGCAGACTGCCCAATGCGGGGCTTGATCCCAGGATCCTGAGACCATGACCTGAGCCTAAGGCAGAGGCTTAACCCACTGAGCCACCCAGGCGCCCCAAGGTCCTACTTTTTATGTTCATTTTGGGCTTCGTGTATCAGCTGACATAGAGACTTTCATCATAAGTGTACACATTTGTGAAGTGAATTTTTCAATGTCATTTTATTACCCAGTAAGCTCGTCTTCTATGCTCAAGTCCGCTCAAATGTGCCAGCAGAGCATATCCACGTGCTACAAATAACTAGGAGTTCTCAGACATGATTTGCAAAGTGAAGCTGAGCCCTTGAAGAAATTGTCTCAGGAGCTAAGATAAAGCTAAATCTTCCCGTGAGAAATGACATAAATTAGAAACTACTGTAATCCAAAATTCATTTCAATCGATGTTAGTGTTAAGAAATTTTGTTTTGTTTTCTTTTTAAAAAATCAGCATAACCAATCCATCTTAAATGGCAGTCCCCTATGTTGTCGTCATATCCCAAATAAATGTTCTTGTGCCAGATAATACTGTAGCAGAAAGGGCTTACATAATTTTCTGGAGAGTTTGCTACAGCCTATTATCCTCCAGAAGCTTTGAACTGATAAAGCATTTCTCAATTTGCATGTCCAAAGCAATAGAGTCTATAAATTAGACACATGAGCACGTTGCTAGCAAGCTCCCTTGCACACGTATGCACACACACGAATACAAACACACACACATTCATTCATACAATGAATGAACATTTAAATTTAAAAATAAAGATTAGCTCAAATTAATTGGTTCCCAGTAAAAACAGTCAACATCAGAGTATAATAATCATAATTCCTCTTCCAACTCTGAGATTTTATAGAAGGTAGAAAATATAGGGGATTCCCCTCCCTCTGATGGCTGCATAGTTCGGTGTATCTCCTGGTACATTAGGCAGTTATCTCCTCTTTCTCGCTCTTCTATGTTCCTACTTCCTAAGATGAAAGAACTCTTTCCAAAAGGAGAGTAATATTCTTTCTTGCTTTTCTATTTCCAAAAAGGCACAAGAAGAAAATGATGACGACGCTTAAGGAGCAGGAAACAAAGCATGGACGTATTCTACGCCAAAGGGAGGAGCTGCTACATGGGGTAGGTGGGTGAGGGAGAGACACAAAAGCGCTCTTTCTATGGAGCTTTAACTATTCTTCTGAAGGTTTGAACCACAGAGAACAGTCATTTCTGTATTCCTAATGGCCCAGAAGACCGGAAGTCTTCCTTCATTAGCAGCACTTTCAAGGCAGTCAGAGGGAGTCACTGTTTCAGACTGGTAGAAGAAGCAGCCTCACATGATCTCCTGGGAGTCACATCCCAGATCCCTTTAGCTGCAGCTAAATGATTGGTTTCAAGTCCTGGGCTGACCTCACTCTTGTAAGCTCTGATACCCTTGCCACGAGAACAGCTGGCTGCTGCTGAATGGTCTCAAGTTTGTTTGTTTTAGCTTTATCCACTAGCGGGATTTATAAAATAATCTTCACATTTTTCTCTTTCTTTGAAGACCTATTTCATTCCTGACAGCGTACGTTCTGTAGGTATAGGTGAACTTTTGTACCCTCTCTTCCTTTCACTCTTGCTCTTTCTCTGTGGTCTCGGGGAGATCTAACAATTGTGCTGGACTTGAGATGGTCATTTTGGAAACCAAGAGATGTATTTCTCATCAAGAAGGTAGAGGTTGCAGGTTTTCTCCCACAAAGAAAAAGGGGCACCTGGGTGGCTCAGTCAGTTAAGCGTCTGCCTTCTGCTCAGGTCATGATCCCAGAGTCCTGGGAGGGAGCCCCATATGGGCTCTCTGCTCAGCAGGGAGCCTGCTTCTCCCTCTCCAGCTTCCCACAAAAAAGTTGAGCTCCTTGGTAAGGAAGGCTGCCTTTTTCATCACAATCCCTGTGTCTTCACAGTGTGAGCCTCAAAAAATAACTGTTTAGTTCTAAAGTGTTAAGTTCTAAGTGATTGTCTACACAATCTGAGAATTATCTTAATTGACTTAAGGTGGCTTTAGAATATGAAAAATGGTTCTGGTTCTGAGATTGCGGTTAAAAGATTTGTTCTTAAACAATTTTATTTACTCATTTTTTATTTCAACTATTATCTATTTAATGCTTATTGTGTCAGGAGAGCTGACATTCTAGAAGAAGAAGACACATCATAAATAAGTCAGCAAATAAATACATAATGTGCAATATGGCACTGAGTTCAATGGTAAAGCTAAAACTGGTGTGCTAGTGGATGCCACTTCATAGACAATGTTAGTGAAGACCACTTGAAGGGAGAGGGAGTGTGAACTATTTGTCTGTGGAAGAGCATTTCAGATAGAGGGAATGAGAAGCAGGAAGGTCTTGCAGCAGGAGCATATTTGACACACTCAAGAAACAGCACAGAAGCCCAGATGGCTGCAGAGTGGTGGGGCGGTAAGGTTGTGAGCCTGGCAGAGAGTTCAGAGAGGGGTTATGTTCAAGTAGGGAGAGCAGATCGTGCAGTACCTTTCAGCCTTGTTCAGACCATACAATGGAACTCTGGGAAAGTTTTAAGCAGAAGAATAAGATTCAGCTAATACTTTTGAAGGCCCGGTCTGGGTGCTGGTTGGAGAGACACAAAGGATCTTAGAAGAGACTAATTAAAGCTAGTGACCCAGGATGGTAGCGGCAGAAGCCATCAAAAGTGTTCAGATTGTGGATACAGTCAGTTCCTGTTACCCACAGAAGTTATGTGCTATAAAGTTGCTAGGAAACTGAATAAGCAAATTTTGATCAACCGTTCCTGGGATATATATGCTTAGGCTACTGTGAGCTTCTGGTCACAACATTTTCATCAGCTAACCAATACACCATGTTGTATTATATGCATTTTTGTTTGAAGACACCCTATTTAATGTATATCTTGTTAAATTGCTAACAGTGAATTCAGCCAGCCGCACCATCACACATGCTTTACCCAGCACATGGATTTTGACCGTAAGGCACATCACAGCCCCTCCTGCACCTAAGAACACTGGATGGCACTTCAACACCATGGGCGAGGGCCATTTTAAACAGTGAAATCAACAACAAAAACAAAAATTACACTGGTTCAAAGCATGAGAGATGACATGACAATGCAGAGTGTCACCTTGTTGGACCACAGTTGGGAATCTGATACAGAGTGACTCACATTTTTGGCTGTGCTGTGCATGTCTGCAAGTGCACACAAAAGCACTTTGGGTATTGATTTGGAGATAACAAATGTTAGTGTGTAGGCAAACTCACACATAGTTGCCTTGAATAGTGAGGATCAACTCTGCCTTGTATGCAGGGCTAGGCAGATTTGCCGATTACTTGAAATTGTTTTCTTTTAAATTCTATCTCCTACTTTTTTATTCCTTTAAAATTTTTTTAATTCCTTGTTAAATAGTTTATTCCTTTTTTTAAATTTCTTGTTAAATAGTTTATTCTACTTTTTTTTATTCCTTTTTAAATAGTTTATTCCTCTAACTCACTTAAATTTTAATCTGAAAAACTGGATCCATAAAAATTTTCACAAATTTTATAGTGTAGTGAAATATTCATTTAGTTCAGCTGTTTGTATCAAAGAAGCAGTTCCAACCTGGCATCTTTTTTGCTAACTCTGGAAATCGGCTGCAGAGAAAGTTGCCAGGAGCTGAAGAGTTTACAATAGTGAACTAAACTGGACTGTGTTCCTCAAAAGAGTCATAAGAATTGAAATTGCTTTTTTGTTTTTTGAAAGCCAAGGGAAAAATTATATTTGTTTTTAAAATTTGCTTGCTATTTTAGCTATCTATATGGAATTTCCAGTCTATAATGTAGTCAGTTATCTTTGCAAACACTTCTTATTTGAAGTCACATGAGAAGATGACATTATTTTTAGTTCCAGAAAATATTTTGTTGCATTAAATATTGAAGTCCTGTCAGGTACCCCCCATCCCTAGCCTCTTTCCTGTGCATTTTCTTTTCATTTTGACACGTGATATATTTACTTGTATACTTATTATTCCTACTAAAAAGCAATTTCCATGAAAAAAAAATCTATTTTATTTACTCCAGTGCCTAGAACAGTGTCTAGCTGATAACGGGTGATCATTAAATATTTCTTGAATAGGTAAATGAATGAGTATCCAAATTAAAGAATGACAGTGGTAAGTCCCATTTATAAACCATCTTTTTGTGCCATATACTGCCAAGTGTTAACTGTGCTTTTAGTAAAAAGGACTCCTGAAATGTTTAAAGAGTTTTTGTTACCATTTAGCTTAATACATTCCCTTATTGGAAATGTCTGGATCTAAATTATTGAAAGAATGATTGTCAATTGCTTGAATATCTTGCTTTCATTAGCATCCATATTCAGTTTGTTGAATGTCAGACTTTTAATTGCATAGTTTATCATATTTAAGGAAACTTTTTTGGGGGGTCTCTGTTTATAATAGAAATTCTACAATTCTTTTGAATAACATTACCCCATTTCTTTGATGATGAGAAAAAGGCCAAACTTCAGGTGAAGGTGGCCAATGAGGGAATTCATCTCTGTAAATTTGTTTTAGAGCTAAAAAGCCAAGAACACCATAGAACACTATCTGTACAATAAGCACTCCTTATTGGTTATTGAGTCCTTAGCCATGCGGTTAGTGACTCTGCTTGCTCCTTCTTCTGCACCTTGGGTAAAAATGATATTTATGTGGTTTTGAAAATCTTTTTAAAACTTTCTTGATATTTTTCCAAAATGTAGTTTACGGACACTCTATTCAAACTATTTGCAGGAGTTTGTTGAAAACCCAGTGTCCTTATTCCATTTATAAAACTTGGATGATTAAGATATCCACGTGTCATATGTGAGGACTCCATGAGCTACTAGAATGCAGGTACAATATTTGAAACATAGTAGATATCCAAAAATGAGAAATCAAAGAGTCCATTTTATACTTATTTTCATGCCCTCGAACACAGTCTTAAACATTCGGGGTGCTTGACAAATATAGTTTAATTACAAGAAGATCATGCTTGTTGGAATTCAGATTATAGATGAACAAATATAGGCACCGATATAAACTAGAAGCAGGCATGTTTTTCTTACATTATACTCAAGCTCTACGGAAAGCCATTCATTTTTTTTTTTCCCATAAAATATTTACTGAGCACCTACTGTAGATCAATCACAGCTCAAGGGATACTTCAGTGAACAAAATAAGCCAAAATTCCGAATGTAGCATATATTCTAGTAAGGCTACTATTAGTACATTATAGAAGGTCTCACACACACACACACACACACACACACACACACACATCTGCACACACACATATCCCCAGTCAGTCACACTCAGAATTAGAGCCTGACATATGGAAAAGGAGACGGGTAAGCAGAATGAAAGGGGAAAGAAACAGTATAATAGAGATTATATACTTCTGGATTCTTTTCCCACTTCTTCCTAGAGTATGACCTACTTGTGCCATTGTTTCAACCCAAATAGTAGCTCCAAGATCTCTATGCTTCTTATTCCTAAGTTCTTTAACTAAGGGCAGAAAAACAAAAAATGTAATTTTTCCCACTAAATTTCTATGATCATTCAGAAAGACTTTCAATAGTTCATAAATCAACAATGTCGGACACAAGGTACAATGCTAAGCTCTTTGCGGACGTAGTATCAACTCTCAAGTAGCCATTTTCTCTTTTCTACAGAGAAAACCTTCCCTCCCCACCCAAATAGACAGCTCTTATATATACTTGTGATTTTTCTGCTAAAGTTAGTTAAGATCTAAGATGCTTGCCAGAATGGATTTAATTCTATAGCAAAAGCTGCCTGGCCAGTCTAGAGCTGTTTGGGTTATGTCTGTCTGTAAACAACAAATAGTACCTAACTGAGTAAATTCCAGTAAAATGCTTATATTTCACCCTGTCACCTTTCAGTGTCACTCACCTCTCAATACCTGTTTAAAGTCTCCATATTTCATTCCACCTTCTCTGATCAATTCAGCCTGCACCGAACTGTCCAGCTTCTGAAATTCTATGTACTATATGTGAGCATTTACTTAGAGCTCTTGATTTGTCATTTAAAAGTTTTCTGTTTATGTGGCATAACTCTGCAATAGGACTGTAAAATCCTTTAAGTCATGATTTGTTTTCCTCTTTATTTCCAAACATAAGCATTTAGCAAAGGTCTGGGTGAATTTGACTAAAGTCTGTTCACCAAAAAATAGCTCATCAAAGATATATCAGAACATAGTGAATTCTTGTCCTTAGGGAACATGCAGAAGAGAATAAAGCATTTCCCTGAATAACTGATATGGTACAAAATATACCAAGTGCCATCAGATACATAGAGACAAAGTGAATTTTTTAATTTAAATTCTATTAGCCAACATAGAGTATATCATTAGTTGAAGTGACTGCTCACCTAGAATTAGCTCATAACGGGAGGATTCATTAAATATTTTTTAATCAAATTGAGCATGGTACCAATAAAAATTATTTATAATAAGTTTTCATTTAATTACAGATTTAAATATAGAATTATGTTATGCCTGATTATTCTAGCATCCCTGTAATAATGATGCTTTGATCATATTTTGATCTAATTGAATCATGATTTGAATTTTTTAGCTCAATAAGCTTTTAGAAGGCATCTAATTTTATCACACTTAAAATAGAACAGTTGGAGATTTTACGATCCTGTCCCAAGTCACACAGCTAATTACTGATGAAAACGGGTCCAGAACTTGGCCTCTCAGTGGGAGTCTGCTGCGATACAAAATGATCTGTCTCATTCCCCATTTTACAAAGAGCAGGCAAGAAAGGTAATAGGACTTGCTCCTGATGGTAATTCTAAAAGCAGTATCTGTACCCAAACTTCAGTAAACTAAGAGCTTAATCATTCCCCTTGTGTAACAATCAATCAGCATTTGAGTGCTTTCATTTGCTTAACAGAGAAAATATTATTATATCTACTCTTCATTTTACTGTCCCGATTATTCTTTGATGGCAGATTGACTTAGTCAAACCACAGCTGTGATGATATCACATCCCGGCTCAAACATCCTAGGGGTTCACCCAGCCGAGGAAGGCTAGAATCCTGGGTCTGGAATTCAAGACTTCTACAGTCTGTTTTCAAGCTTCCTTTCTAATTTTATTTCCCGCTAGTCTTCAACATACCACTGAAAATGTGTGCTATTTGTTTTTCACTTTCTTGTTGCTGAGTCATTGATCACATTGTTGTTTCTATTTGAAAATCTCTTCCTATCATCCCCCCCCACTCCTCTTACCAAACTGAAAGTTACGTTTCCCTTTACTGAAATCAGTTTCTCAGGAAACCATCAAAATCCTAGAGAACACAGGCAGTAACCCCTTCGAAATAGGCCACAGCAACTTCTTGAAAGACACATCTCTAACAGGGAGGGAAACAAAAGCAAAAATGAACTCTTGGGACTTCATCAAGATGAAAACCTCCTGCACAGCAAAGGAAACAGTCAACAAAACAAAAAGGCAACCTACAGGATTGGAGAAGACATTTGCAAATGACATATCAGATAAAGGGTTGGTGTCCAAGATCTGTAGAGAACTTATCAAACTCAGCACAAAAAACATAATCTTGTCAAGAGAAGAAGAGAGACTCTTCTCCAAGGAAGAGATACACATGGCCAATAGATACATGAAAAAATGTTCCACATCCCTTATTAGGGAAACACAAATCAAAACCACAGTGATATACTACATCACACAATGGCTCAAATTAACACAACAGGAAACAACAAATGTTGGCAAGGACAGAGAGGGGATCCCTCTCACACTCGTAGAGGGAATGCAAACTGGTGCGGCCACTCTGGCAAACAGGATGGGCTTTCCTCACGATGTCAAAAATAGAGCTACCTTATGACCCAGCAATTGCACTACTGGGTATTTACCCCAAAGATACAGATATAGTGAAAGAAGGGGTACCTGTACCCCAATGTTCATACCAGCAATGTCCACAATAGCCAAATTGTGGAAGGCGCTGAGATGTCCTTCAACAGATGAATGGATAGAGAAGATGTGGTTCATGTATACAATGGACTATGACTCAGCCATCAGACAGGAGGACTACCTACCATTTACACTGACGTGGATGGAACTAGCGGGTATTAGGCTAAGTAAAATAAGTCAACCGGAGAAAGACAATTATCATATGGTTTCACTCATCTGTGGATTATAAGAAATAGCGTAGAGGCTAATAGGGAAAGGGAGGGAAAATGGAATGGGAAGAACTCAGAGAGGGAGACAAACAGTGAGAGACTCTCGCCTCTGGGACACAGACTGAGGGTTGTGGAAGGGGAGGGGGGGAGATGGGCTAACTGGGTGATGGGCGTTAGGAGGCACGTGAGGCGATGAGCACTGGGTGTTATGCACAAATAACGAGTCAATGGATACTACATCAAAAAGATGATTTCATTTCATCGGTGAGGAATCTAAAGTGGAGAGCATTTAGCAACTTCTCCAACGCCAAGAAGCTGTCTGAGCCCGTGGCTTGGGCTGCAGCTGGACAGCACAGAGCTCATGTTTTAACCACTGTACGTGCCTTTCTATGTACAATGTGCATCCTGCCTCTTTCTATAGAGAGAGTCTTAAGGATTTTCCAGAAAATTTCCTATAGTCTATATTTTATTATCTCACTTTAGAGCAAGAGAAAAGAAAAAGCAGTTACCAACCCATGTATAGACACTTTCCTAAAGAATTTTTTCATTATCTCCACTTGAGGATTAAAAAAAAAAATCACTTTAACTATATATTGAGTCTATTTTTCATTTTTATGTACCACAAACGGGTGATAATTTCGGTCAGTCAACAAACCTAACTCCAGAAAATTTTTGTCTCTCGTATGAACCAAAGAGTTCCCCCATGTAAGATAAAACACCCTAGCCAATAATTAGAGTTCAGAGCTCCACTCTCCTCATAAGGAAGCAAAATAATGATAACAATAATAATTTGGCCAACCTAAGATCTGATAGTTTAAAGGAGATACGGGTGAGTGAGAAGTGGGTTTCTTCTGAAAGAAAAACAGGAATGAAGCATCGAAGCTTTTGACATTAGCCAAATGCATAGCAGGACTGGTGGGCGCATCTTACTTCCCTGGCTGATACTTGGAGAACCACTGATTTTTCCTACATGCACAGCTCAGGTTTTTGAAAGCTCCTGCGCAGCTGTGCCATAATCCAAAAGGGGTCGCTAGCAGCTCATGTGTCACCAGCCACATCCATCTTCATGGAAGACACCGAGGTCAAATCACAAGAACATCCTGGCCACGGTAGGAAAATTAAAATGTGAATCCTAAGTACAGTTCAATTTTTTGTTGTTTTACAACCTCCACTAAGTGATCCCATGCTCCTAAGCAGCTAATGCAAAAATTGCTAACTTTGGATCATATAAATTGTTGAGACAGGATTTAGTTAAAATGCTCAAACTCGGCGTTCAATAGGATTCTGCCTGCCAGTTTCAGTGACAATTGTAACTCGTTTGAGGTTAACAGGTATCCTAATTATGAAGTAATGGTGGAGAAAATGATAGGCACTCTCACGGCTATGTGTTTGAAGTTCTAAACGGAAAAGCATGCCTCCCATATCTAAACTGGATTTTCACAATCTACCAGAAATTTATCTTTAAACCTAGTACATGAGGCACCTGGGTGGCTCAGTGGGTTAAGCCTCTGCCTTTGGCTCGAGTCATGATCTCAAGGACCTGGGATGGAGCCCCGCATCAGGCTCTCTGCACAGCAGGGAGCCTGCTTCCCCCGCCTTCTCTCTGCCTGCCTCTCTACTTGTGATCTCTCTCTCTCTCTCTCTGTCAAATAAATAAATAAAACCTTAAAAAATAATAATAATACAAATTAAACCTAGTACAAAAGATGGAATTAACCATATTCAGTTCAGTGCACATCATTATTATCAACAATCCCTGCAAAGCCCCACTCTTATTTTTTTTTTCTTCTTCCTCAGTCGTGCCTCATGGATATCTTCAAAGAATGCCTTCCTATAATTACTTGCCTGTGTTGTTTACATAATTAAGACTGTGTTTATAGATCTGTGGTTTCCTGTTTTCTCAAAATGTGTAAAAAAAAACCCACAAAGTTTTAATTATTTTGCTAATAGTTACTGTATAATATTCTAGAATGTACATATCCTTGTATGTGTCATGTCTCCTCATTGATATGTGCATTGATTTGTCCAGGACCGAAATGCTGAAAGGGTATGTGCGTACTTATGTACTAAGAACCCCTGGAATGCTTTCCAGAAGGTTGTGCCAATCTACCCTCCCACCAGCAACACATCCCAGTTTCCTCTTTCTCCACTGCTGTATTTACATCTGACATTATCCACTATATTCCTAGTTTTTACCAGCATTGGACATATAAGGAAGTGCCTCATCATTACTGTAGTTTAGAATTCAGTTGACAAAGAATACATGCAGCTTTTGAAGAAGAAAATTTCAAGCTCTCAGAGAATAGATTATCAATGATCTGAAGAAATGGGGAAGTATACTATGTCCAAAGACAGTATGAATTCATATTGTAAACTTAAAATATTAGTAGTTTTAATATTCTGTATTATTTGATATGAATTACTTTGTTAATCTGCCTATTCTGTGTATCCCCATTCAAAAATCCATCTAGATTTTTTTTTTTTTTTGAGGAATAGGAAATATATGTTCTAAGGTTAATATAGAATAGCTAAGTGTTTGAAAAGATAATTTTGGGGCACCTGGGTGGCTCAGTGGGTTAAGCCTCTGCCTTCAGCTCAGGTCATGCTCTCAGGATCCTGGGATGGAGCCTCACTCACATAGGGCTCTCTGCTCAGCAGGGAGCCTGTTCCCCACCTCCCCACACCTCCCCTGCCTGCCTCTTTGCCTACTTGTGATATCTCTCTCTGTCAAAAAGTAAATAAAGATCTTTTTAAAAAATTTAAAATTTAAAAAAAGAAAAAAAAAGAAAAGGTAATTCCGGTTTTGCAAAAAAAAAATAAATAAATAACAGAGCAATAAGATGAGTCATACCATTGATATCAAAACAGGATGATTTCTTATGAACAGACAGCACAGAAACAGCCTTATGTTTATATTGGACGTGGATATATGACCATGGCAGCCCTGCCAACTGAAGCAGAGCCAACCAATTGTGATAATGCAGTGATAATAAAACTCTTCAGTTTATATGGAGGAAAACAGAGATGGGCCCCATTTGACATCATGTGCACAAGTACACTTCAGAAGGGCTGATGACCGGAACGAGAAAGGAAGACAAATTTAGTAGAGGAAAATAGTCAACATTTGCAAAATTAGCACCAGAGAAGGACTTAATAGACATATGTTTAAAAAATTTGATAGATTTGCTTATATCAAAGTCAGTGATTCCTAGTAAAAATACACAATGTTAATATACATATGATAGAATAATCAAAGATACTTAAACATTTAAAACCGACAATGTTTAATCTGTGTTATAATTAGATCACGGCATGAAATTGTCGATTTTGGACCCACAAAAATAGCAATTACACATGGCTTGACCTAATCCAAAAAATTCTTTCTTAACATAAGAAAAATAGGGGGGGGGGGAGGAAAATAAACAAAGGATAGGAATAGGGCAGAGAAGGAAAACCTCAAATGGCTATAAGACTGTATTTAAAATAACCAAATCCATCAGTAAGAGGAAAAAATAAAACATGGTAGTATGCAAATTTCATTATATACTTAATCATTTAATTATATGTTACCTTAAAAAGAAGTGTAAAGACATATCTCAAACAGACATAAATAACGAGCAGGCACTCAGCTAGGTTCAAGTTAATGGTTTTAATCAAAGGCATGTAACCGCCATATGCGTGTTTTCAATTCACAGCGGAGGAGACAGTAGACTGTCAGGGGAGGGTAAGGAAGATTAAGAAAGTACTTCCGGATTAAGAGAAAGAATATGGAGATCAGCTCCTGTCCGGACTCCAGCCCTAGCTCTTCCCTTTGTAGGGCTTTAACAAAGTTCATTCTGGTCTTAATCCTGGGGTCCTCCTCAGTACATCTGCAGCGGTCCCAGCACATAGCTCAGTGTTACGAGAATCCAGTGACAGAACACACCAACAGGGCTTCACTAAAAGCCTGGTATACAATGTAACAAATTCATAAAGTTCATAAATGTTACTTACAGCAGTGCATTCCTTTTACTTACGCATGCATATTTTGTTAAAATTTCTAATATTTTTATTTCTAATTACAACAAATTTTTAGATTATAGTGCAAATTTGGAATACCATGTTCTAGAAGAAAATTCTAGTTGCACAGTTTCATAATATATCTAATATAAAATCTGCACAAAATTTGTCTTGAACTAGATGTATATCTAAATTTATCCCAAGCTGATTCCAGGGTCCTGGGATTGGGTCCCGCATCACGCTCCCTCCTCTGAGGGGAGCCTGCATCTCCCTCTCTTTCTGCCTGCTGTTCCCCCTGCTTGTGCTGTCTCTGTCAAATAAATAAATAAAATCTTTAAAAATAAATAAATAAATAAATAAATTTAGCACAAGTATCATTATTGAAGCAAGATCAATTTCTAATTTTTTTCCTCTCAGGAGTTTCTAAATATTTGGGGGGGGGGGTGCTGGGGAGAAGGGGTATGGCAGAAGCAAAATATTAGCCAAAAGATGGAAATCTTTATTAATAGTCACAGAACTCTCAGGCAGAAAGCAAGTTGCAAGAAGTGGATGTGAAGAAAGGAGGTGAGTCATCAGGATAAAGGAGGAAAAAAGAAAGGCAAGTCAACTGAAAATAGAACACATGTAGCATAAGGCACTGCTTTACCCTGTAATCTCACTTAAATCAGCTTATCTGTTTCCAGAGTATTCTGCTCTTCCAAGAATAATGACAGGCAACCCTATTACTGATTCTAGGTCGGCATATGTACGCTCTTTCATATGGCCCACCCTATAAGTACTTTCACCCCTACTTGTAGGCGACAAACTGAGGCATGGACTATTAAATACCCAACAAGTGGTAATTCATGATTTGAGCCAGTCTGTGTGACTCCAAAGCCTATGCCGCATTTTCCCAAACAATTTCCCAAGGGGGAAAAAAAAAAGAACATAAAGGGGATTCAGAGGAGCATCTCATGGTCACCTGAGGGTTACGAAGATGCTGATTCAAAATGGTACTGCTCTATTCATAAAACCTATTTGAATAGCTTCATATCATTGCTCTCTAGAAAAAATGGTGGTGGTGGGGGGGCGGCCCCTGGGTGGCTCAGTGGGTTAAAACCTCTGCCTTCAGCTTAGGTTATGATCCCAGGGTCCTGGGATCCTGTCCACATCAGGCTCTCTGCTCCGCAGCGAGCCTGCTTCCTCCTCTCTCTCTCTGCCTGCCTCTCTGCCTACTTGTGATCTCTGTCTGACAAATAAAAAAATAAAATCTTAAAAAAAAAAAAGAAGAAGAAGAAGGAGAAAAAGAAAACAGGTTGGGAGGGGTCCCTGGGTGGCTCAGTCATTTTAGTGTCTGCCTTTGGCTCAGGTCATGATCTTAGGGTTCTAGGATGGAGACCTGCAGGGGCGGGGGCTACTCAGCGGGGCGGAGCGTGCTTCTCCTTTTCCCTACGCCACTCCCCCACTCCTGCTCTTTCTCTCCCAAGCTTACTCTCTCTCTCTCTCTCTCTCAAATAAAATCTTAAAAAAAATAAATAAATAAAACCTGGTGAGAAATACATCACTCACCAGAGGAGACAGAACCTGGTGAGAAGAGAAATAGAATTAGTGATCCCCACTGTGGTATTCCTTCAACCCCCAGCGCAGGAAATTTCTTCTAGTGATTGTCTATGTCAGGAAAAATATATATATATATTTGCTAATAAAAATGCTCTTGCAATCAAAGACCTAAGAAATATATACAGAGCCCTGAGGCTTGAATTGAACTTCTTGAAATATAATTTGAGACATTAATTTTAATTAACTGAACAAATATTTTAATAGTATATGCTGGTTGATACTCAGTTCAGCAAATTTTCCTACTGGGCCAGAAACTGCAATTACTTAATTTCTGTTACTAATAGATAATAACATTTATTTTTGTTCATTTGTTCAGATGAATCAAATTGGAGGACTCATTAGCTATACTTGCAAAAGATCTGAATGCGTAAGCATGCTGTTATTTACCCGTAGGAATGGTCTCCCTTCAGCTTTGCTTATCTGTATCACCTGTAAAGAAAAAGGGGAACTGTGGATGTGCCATCCTATCTTGGACCAACTTCTTGTACCTTTAACACCCAGAGCATTTATCTTCCAGCAAACATCTATTTATATATCTGTGTCACCCACCATACATAATTCAACAATTCAATATTAGGAATACAAAGGTGAGCAAGACAGATGTAGTTCCTGCCTCCCCCATCCCCCGTAGAATATATTCTAGTCAGTGACACATAACAAGTAAAAGCAAGACAATGAACAAATAATATAAAAGTACTGTGTAGAATAACGTAACAAGGAATACACAAGGTGACCTCATACAGATATAGTCATTAAGAAAGACCTTCAGCAGAGCTAACATTTTCTCTGCTCAAAACTAAAGGCTAAGGGCACCTGGGTGGCTCAGTTGGTTGAGCGACTGCCTTGGGCTCAGGTTATGATCCCAGACTTCTCGGATCAAGTCCCGCATCGGGCTCCCAGCTCCTTGGGGAGTCTGATTCTCCCTCTGACCTTCTCCTCTCTCATGCTCTCTCTCACTCATTCTCTCTCAAATAAATAAAATCTTTAAAAAAAAAATAAATAACTAAAGGCTAAGAGGAAAACAATCATTTAAAGAATGTGAGAAAGAACATTCCAGGCCCAGGAAGCAGTATGTGCTACAGCCCTGGGGGTATGGGAGGTTTCACTGTATGAGAGAACTGAGAAGCATTCAGCTGGGTAGAAGGTCATGATGGAGAGGAGGAAGAGCAAAATGAACTCAGAGAGATGGGTAGCGCTGGGTCACGGAGGACCTTCCAGGCCATAGTTGGCGATTTTAATGTAATTGCAGTGAGAATTGCAATTTTAATCTAAAGGCAACAAGAAGTACTTGACTTGGTTAGGATGGAAGGGAAATAGGATTCTGATTGGAGGTTTAAGAGAAATCACTCCAGGTGGCCCGTGGAATGTGGATGGTCTAGAAAATGCATCAGAGGTTATTTTATCATCCAGGTGAGTGATGATGGGAACCAAGACCCAACTGGCTTCTTCTACAATTAGGAATTCAATAAGCGAGGGCAGGTGTGATGAATAAATTGTGGCTCTGTCTAATCAACACGCTGTCAGAATCAGGTCCTTTGGAAGATGTACTTCAACGGCAGAAAGCAAATATTGAGGCTAAATGCTTCACTAGTTTAGTGGGAGTGCAGGTACCCACGAGAACAAGAGGAGACTCCAAAGACTTAGGAAAGTGATGTGAGAAACAAAGGCAGAAGAAAAAATTATTAAATTTTCTTACTATCTATAGCTCACTGACAAGTCCTTGAAACAGGCAGACTCAACTGCCTCAATGTTAATACTTTGCTGAGAACAAAAGACAATCCTAGGCCGATGCCCTCACCCAGGATCCTGTAAGACTACTTTAACATGTAGAAATTCTTTTGGAAACTTTCTTTATTTCTAAACCCCCAGGATACGCATTGACAATCATCCCCCAAGCATATGGTCCACTGATACATACATCTGAAGGGTCTTATGACTAAGGTTTTATTAGATGGTAATAAATGTTTTTTCCCAATAAGATCTCAAGAATTCTTCCTTGGCCTTCTGCTTCAAGCCCTCATGTCTTTCCTATATCAGAAAAACGTTTAATTATTGAGTTTTCCTAAGTATAGACAATTACTTCATCTTACTGGGGAATTCTTCCTGCCAGAGTAATTATTTGAATTTGCTATTCACAATTAGCACATCATCGGTGGGACATTTGAAGGGCTATCGTAAAGATCCGAACCTATTCTGACTCTTCAAGACCTAAGCTAACTTCTAGAGAGCACCTGCCAGGAATTCAGCAGGGCCTTTTCCCTCCATTTTCTCACTGACCTCTCACTGTGGAGCAGAGACAATGACTTCCCCGTTGAAACATGGAAGCCTGCGTTCAAAAGCCTTCAGGGAAGGTCTCATGGAAGATGAATTCTAAGTCTGCCTGACCAGAAAGACTACCGTATTTTCACTCTATGCTGACTCTTAATTGCCACTTACTACAAATCGAGAGGACGTCTGAAGGTTCATTAAGCTTCTACATTTGTATAAATTAGATTTATTTAATCTATGCATAATTTGCCGATTTGTATAAATGAGTATATAAATTCCTCCATTCTCATTACCATGCAATCTAATAGAGCACAGCTCCTCTCTCACTAAGGCTGGGAAATGATAACAAGTACATATAGGTTATAAAAGTCACTCAGAGCCAAGGAACTAGTTTAGTTTTTCTTAAACGGAATAAAGGAAGGTGTTAGCATAGTGAACTAGCTCGCTGAGCATGCGCCTTAACATCTTGAATTTCTAAGTGAATTCTTGTGTAATACTAGAAATAAAATCAGTCTTGATGACTTTATCTTTTCCTGGTGCTCCCAATTTTTTTTTTCTCTTTCCTACATTATTTACATTATACAGTGACAGACCGAGTTCAGTTGTAGATACGTAGCTGGTGTCCAAGAATGGGTCAGTGGTGTTAGGAAAATAATAATAATAATAATTAATAATAATAATAATCATTGGTACCAGGGTCCTAGTTTTATTTGTGGAGGGGCCATGACTTACTAATATGTAAGTGTTTCTCACACTGCTTCCCTCTCACTTTGGAACCCAAAAGGAATCTTGGTTAACTCAGCTCCTGGAATTTTTTACTGACTCAAAATCAAGACAATACATAAAAAGAGAGAGATGTAGAAAGGTGGTTCGGAACTAGTGAGGAGGAGATTGGGTCAGTACAGCGATCTACACAGTAAAAAGCCATGTGGGGAGGGCCGGGAGGGAAAAAATGAGACAAGTTGGGACATGGGAGGGAGAGAAACCATAAGAGATTCTTAATCTTGGGGAAACAAACTGAGGGTTGGGGGGAGGCACAGGGAGGGATCGGGTGGCTGGTGATGGACCCTGGGGAGGGTCTGCGCTATGGTGAGTGCTGTGAAGCCTGTGAGACTGATGATTCACAGACCTGTACCCCTGAGACAAATAATACATTGTATGTTGGGGGGAAAAAAAAAAAAAAAGCCATGCGGAAAGAGCCTGGCAAAAACTGCAGGGGCCTTTAAGACCTTGGGGATTAGTCTCTGAGAGGGACTGCTACAGGTTTAGAGATAGAAAGAACGGGAAATTGTGCAAAAGGCTTTTTTCGTATTTCTGTGGGTAGTGATTTGCGTTCTGCCAATTTTTTAGATAAGATTCAAAATTCAGAATTCTTGTTTAATTACTATTTAGCAGTTGGACTATTTCTTTGGGTGTGACTCTAGGTTCAGATGGAGGTAGATGGGGTCCAAGATTACCTAGGTTGTATTTTAAAATACTGGATGGAACTGGAGGGGAGTAGGCTAAGTGAAATAAGTCAAGCGGAGAAAGACAACTGTCCTAAGGTTTCAGCCTTATGTAGAACATAGGGAATAGCACAGAGCCTCATAGGGGATGAAATGAGAGAGGGAGACAAATCATGGACGACTCTGGACTCTGGGAAACAAACTGAGGGTTACAGAAGGGAGGGGGCTGGGGTACTGGGTGACGGGCATTAAGGAGCGCACGTGATGTGATGAGCACTGGCTGTTCTATGCAACTAGCGAATCACTGAACACCACATCAGAAACTAATGATGTACTGTATGTTGGCTAACTGCACATAAAAAAAATTGATATTCTCATAGTTGAGGAAAAAGAGACAGAAAAAAAGTTCCATATCCTCTAAATCTTGAAAAAGAATTTGAAGTTCAGAAGCAGTTAAGAGCAGTTTTCTACATATTCGTGTTTACTTTACTACCTAGCAGATGCTGCATTAAATGATTTGCATACATGATGTCACTGAACAGCTAAAAGCTTTTGCAAACAGAGGAGACTGGCCTTAGAGTAGTTACTCTGTGCATGCCAGCCAGGCTAGTATATAGAGTAGGGAGGATGCAAACACAGGTGTCTGAATTTCAAAGCCCCTGCCCTTTCTCCACCATATCGCTAATCTGTATCCTTTTGAAGTCCATGTCAGAAACAATGTAACACACTATGATACACAAGATGCCCAATAAATTATATTTATACTTGTGTATTTTAATTTAATTCATATATATTGAAGAGAGGAGGCGCTTTAAAATCTCTTCTGTACTCCAAACATGTTTCATAGACTTCAAAGTGGAAAAAGACAAAGTTCTTCTGAGGATCTATTTTTAAAAACTTTCTGGGAAAATGCCAGTGGAACGTATACTCTTGAGCCAAAAACTAGATTTTAATATGCAAAACTGAGTTAAATATTTTCAGTATTCTTTGGACAAGGCATTTAGCTTTCCAACTTAAATCAGAAATATTCTCACTTACGGGAGGGAAATAGAGTGAAGGGATATAGAGATTAAAGAAGGACTTTCGAATGCAGCCCTCAGAACAGCGCTATCAATATTGATGTAGTTTTTGAACATAGCTCGGTCCGGAGCCAAAAGCTAAGAAAGAATTCTTGAAATGTCTCTGGTGCAAAACGTGATTTTATGAAAGCATGGGGGTGGGGGAGAGGACCCGTGGGCAGAAAGAGCTGCTGCACAGGGGACGGGGAGGGGGGGGGAGTGGATGGGAGAGAGAGGGATGATGGACTGTATACTTGAGAGTTAGGGGAGGTGAGGAAAGAGGGAGGTATCCAAAAGACTTTACCTTCTACCTTTGTTTCCCACATCACTATGGATGGGAGGGTGAGGCTAGGGCTCCAGGAAATTGAGTCCATGGGTCTTCATAGCTTGGCTATCGATAATGTTTTTTCCTGATGAATCACTAAGACATTTGTAAACCAGTGGAGTCTCTTGTCTTGCAGGACTGGGATCCCTGTTAGTTCGCCATTGGCCCTTCCCCTCCCTTAATTTTAGGGCCCCCAGGAGTGCCCCATGGATCCCACCTGGGAGGTGGGGCGTTTGTGGGGTGCCTGCTTGTGCTTTGCCCTCAGTTTGCCTTTTGTTCCCTTAACAAATACCACCTGGGAGCTTGTTAGAAATATGAATTATGAGGTCTCACTCCAAATCCAGGGAGTGAGAATCTTTGGGATGGGGACATAAGACAGATACGAGCTTGGCAGAAGACATGGACTGTTGAACCACTGTCGTACAGTTGAAATTAATGCAACATTGTATGTCAATTATACTTGAATGAAAAAAAAAACTAGCTTTTTCTTTTTAATTATTTTTTATTAACATATAATGTATTATTAGCCCCAGGGGTACAGGTCCGTGAATCGCCAGGTTTACACACTTCATAGCACATACCTTCCCCAATGTCCATAAGCCCACCACCCTCTCCTTCACCCCAACCCTCAGTTTGTTTGTTTTTTTTTTAATTTTTTATTTTTTATAAACATATATTTTTATCCCCAGGGGTACAGGTCTGTGAATCACCAGGTTTACACACTTCACAGCACTCACCGAAGCACCTACCCTCCCCAATGTCCATAACCCCACCCCCTTCTCCCAAACCCCCTCCCCCAGCAACCCTCAGTTTCTTTTGTGAGATTAAGAGTCTCTTATGGTTTGTCTCCCTCCCGATCCCATTTTGCTTCATTGATTCTTTTCCTACCCCCCAAAGGCCCCACATTGCCTCTCAACTTCCTCACATCAAAACCCCTAGCTTTTAATAGACTCAATATGAAACACCATAATGTAGTCCTAAGTATGCCTCTCTAAGAAGTGAACAAACCAGTTGTGGAAGGAAAGGGTTAAGGTGTAGGCAGGGAGAGAGAGGAGGTCCCTGACTCCTCTGACTGGGCCCACAGAAACCCCCTTGTGGAGAAATGCTGAGAGGCAGAAAGCCAGAGACAAGGGAACAAACCAGACCACCTGGCCCTGGATGGCGGGTGTATCATTTTTTGGCAGCTACACTGTAATCACAGAAAATGACCAGACCGCCAAGAAGAAAGCAATCAAGGATGTTATCAGTAGTCCTTGCTCAGACCAAGCTGGCAGGAGAAGCTCAAGGCCACGAGCTTCCCAGTCAGTCCTCCATGAAATCCCTCAGTGGAGACCCATTTGGGACCCCTCTCGCTCTAGAGAGCTTTTCTCTTTCCTTTCTGCTGTCACCTTCACTGAATCAACTTCCACCCCACCCTGTTGTGTACTGGCACTGAGCCGTCCTGCAACGCAGTGACGTCTAATCATGTCTGAATGTGCTATAATTGCATTCAGACCCCGAAGAACACACGCGCAGCCCCCTCCCCGAAGGCGGACAGGGAAAAGCGGGAGAAAGAGAGAGAAGCCTTGGAACGGGAAGACAAAAGGGAGGACAAAAGAAAAGGGGAGGAAAGAAAGCCCAGAGAAAAGATAAAAGGTAAAAGAAGTTGAAGGTCCAGAAGGGAACGTGCGAAAGAGGGAGCTAGAGAGTCTGTTACAAAGTGTTTCCTGAGTTCTTGGTGGCTTTGTCCTGCCAATCAAATCACGGGTCCCACAGCCAGCAGGATACAAATGTAGGGCAAGCCTTCTAGAATGAATCATGGGTTTTTTTATTTTTCCTGCCTACCCTGAATGACTTCATCATGGGATATCAGGAAAAGGATGGTGATTAGGAAAATCTAGACAAGGAAATTTCGCATTTAATGAAATTGAATATGAACTCTGAGAACGAACAATCAGATCATTAAATCCGACAATGGAAATCTTAAAGGAGCTGTACTTTTACTTTGCTTTTTCATCAGCTTCTTGGTTTTGATCATTTTGATATTCATTGGTATTTAAAAAAACAAAAACTCCTAATTAAAAAGTTAAAATTTGAGGAAAGCCAAGTTGCTATCTGTTAGTGTAGTAACTAGGGATTAGCTTAGGGGAACAGGGAAGAGAAAGGTAAACCTTCAATTCAAAATGAAGTTTTGTTGGTTTTTTGGGGAAGATTTTTATTTATTTATTTGACAGACAGAAATCACAAGTAGGCAGAGAGGCAGGCAGAGAGAGAGAGAGAAACAGGCTCCCTGCTGAGCAGAGAGCACAATGTGGGGCTGGGATCCCAGGGTCCTGGGATCATGACCTGAGCTGAAGCAGAGGCTTTAACCCACTAAGCCACCCAAGCACTCCTCAAAATGAATTTTAAACACGGTTTTAAAATTATGATTACGAATTCAATATGATAATTAACCATATCCCACATGTTATCAAAGATATCTAGATATTGTTATCGAGTTGCATTATTTTTGCTCCAAAGAAAGGAGTGGATGTCAGTAACGTTTTTCTGACATTGGGCCACCTCCGAAGGACAAGCACCTCTCTTTTTTTGAAAAACAGAGTAAACACTCAGAATAAGCGTGTGTAGGGGGAGGGTTCTGTGATTCATTTGATGAGTCACCAACGCAATTACCTTTATAAAATAAAGTTTATAAAGTTTGTCTTGGAAAGTAAAGGAAACCTCATTTAAAATGGGGCTCCCTGAAGGGGATGCCCTCACCCAGGGACCGCTCACAGCATAGCCAGCCATAAGAGGGAAGAAAACAACTAATTTTGGTAAGAATGGACACATTGAACACAGGAATTTTATCTCCTGCCTTCAAGAAAATGAACAAATATCCCCCTTGCAATATACAAACTACCCCTTGCAGCCAATGAGAAACCACTGCGACCTCAAACTCTTGTTCTTCTCCAAAAAAAAATTTTGTTCAAAACAACCCTCCCTAATCTCTTCTTTTTTTTTTTTTTAATTTTTTTTATTTATTTGACAGAGAGAGATCACAAGTAGGCAGAGAGGCAGGCAGAGAGAGAGAGAGAGAGAGAGAGAGAGGAAAGCAGGCTCTCTGCTCCGCAGAGAGCCCTAGGCGGAACTCGATCCCAGGACGCTGGGATCATGACCTGAGCCGAAGGCAGCGGCTTAACGCACTGAGCCACCCAGGCGCCCCCCTAATTTCCTCTTAAAGCCTCATTAAAGCTGACCTTCCATTGGCCCCTTCAGACGTGCTTCCGGTTCACCATAGTTTGCTTTTCCCAAATTGCAATTCTTCTGCTATTGCCAAATGATTTTTTTTTTACTTAAATAAAGTTGCTCTTTGCTCTGTTTAAAATAGTCAAAACTTAAGTCAAAAACAAAAGCGAAACCCAGAGAGGTCACCATAAGTATTTATATTAAAATATTTCATCCACACTTAATAGACCCAAAGCACGGTAAGTAGTCCCCAAAGTTCATTTTAAGGAGCAGTCATCCCATTGGACATTTTTCAAAAAAGAAAAAGGAAGATATTCTATAGTCAAAAAGTTTGGGGCTAAAATATACATTTTTGAAGCCTCTCATAGTACCTAGAACAAGTACCATGGACACTATTCTTGATTCAACATTTTGGTTCATTCTGCAGAGCTCAGATGGGATTACGAACAAAATGCACCATCTAGTAACTACCTATGTTAAAAATTACTCCTGCTAACAGAATGCTAAACTTTTAAAATTATCACCAGCATTTAAAAATTTGCTATTTCTGAATTCTGGGGTTTAAGGGCAAGGATTTATATTGCTGCGGCTTAACTTGATTCTAACTTACATTATACTTTCCAAGATTTATAATTCACTTAAACATGTTCAAGGCTATGTGACCTCCTGCAGCTAGGAAATCTGTGTAATTGTTTTACCTGGATGTTTCTTTTCCAACAGTCGGACCATACTTTAAACAATGGTTTGGTGTTTACTCCTTTTTTCTTTTGCACAAGCATTTCTTTTTTTTTTTTTTTTATTTTATTTATTTATCTGACAGAAAGAGATCACAAGTAGGCAGAGAGGCAGGCAGAAAGAGAGGAGGAAACAGGCTCCCTGCGGAGCAGAGAGCCCGACATGGGGCTCGATCCCAGGACCCTGGGATCATGACCTGAGCCAAAGGCAGAGGCTTTAACCCACTGAGAAACCCAGGCACCCTTTTTTTTTTCTTTTTAAGCCACTTCAACGAACATTATTTTAAGCTACAGAACAATTGTGTTCTCTGTAATCAAGATGCAAAGGGCAGGGGGAAATAGCATATTAGTTTTGGGTCAAACATTCATTTGCATTTATCTCTTATATCATAAGTTTCTCAGAGTACATTGTCTTTTAAGTCTATTTTAATTTCTAATTTGTGCCTGTGACCGTACTCATTTTTATAGCTGCTCTAGAATGAATGCATCGGAGGAAAAGATAATATCAAGAAGACGAAAGAATTACGGTTTGATCTTTGGAGATTTGGTGGTAAAAATTTCATAATCCTGTTAGCACAAGTATTCATTAAATCTCTTTCCTGTATGTCTGAATAGTATAAGTGAGATGAACCAGTAGGAGTAGATAGAGGCTATCACAGGTCACGTGGAATTTCCTATCTGATAATGGAGGCCAGATATTTGAGGAAAATAATCGTCGGCACATTTGGAGCAGGCATTGTTCTCAGTCTGGAGATTACAATAGAAAAGACCAAGTTCCTGGAGGTTTGGAGTTCTGTCGGACAGAAATCATGATGATCTTCAAAACCCAGAACCCTGCCAGAACATGTATATTTAATATATGAAGAATATAAAATATTCACTTTGTGTATACACACATTAGACTTTAGTTAGTGACTTGTTATTGTAAAATGCATTTTCTCTTCTAGGACTTCTGGTAAGCTTGTAATTAGTTCTTTATGCTTTTTGATAATTCATAGTCATATGATATTAGTTGGCTATTAAAGAAAGCAAGATCTCAAACATAGCCCTAGTGCGGGCAGAAAAGAAGGAATGTATTAGCTTTCTCATTTTGCTGTAAGTACTGCTTTGATGCATGTAACTGTCATTCATTCATCTCACTGCTATGGGGCAGTCCGTTGTGTGACTTTATCACAATAGACTTCCTCATTCTACTTCTTCACCTACCAGTCCGCAACGCTACACATACAGTTTTGTTTTTAAGACAATAGGATGTTTCCGTCTATAATTTTTTCCAAACCCCTTTTTAAATAGTAAACTATTTCTCACAACCCTGTCAATATGCGGACGCCTATTTCATTACTTTATTTGGTTGACGGGCATTTTTTGAATGAAGTTGTCACAATGTCAACAGTCCTTTTGTTAATAACCAAGTTATTTCTATTCTGTATTTTCCATGTCTTGTACTTACAAACCATGTTGCTAGGGACACATCTCCTGGTGTAAATACACAAGGATTTCTCTAGAGCACACACCCAGGAGTGGAATTGCTGTGTCGAAGGCATAGGCACCTTCATTACTGTTAAAATATCCAGTGGCTTTTCATAAATATAACCAAGTTAGACTTCCTGAAACAATGTACTAAAGTTGCTGTTGCTCTACTGTTTGCCATCATTGGGACTGTTGTCCTTTAATAAGTCAATCTGGTGGGTATAAAATAGTATTTGATTGTGGCTTTGAGTTTTTATGATGGCCCAGATCAAACATTTTTATGTGTTTGTGTTCTTATCTTTGGTGAAAGGGCTTCCTGTTTTTACCCCAGATTTTTTCTGTTGAATTCTCTACTTTTTATTGACTACACCTGAAACTAGTGTAGCATTGTGTGTCAACTATACTTCAGTTTAAAAAATTGAAAAACGTCAGAGATAAAAATTACAACACAGGGAGTATAGTCAATAATACTAAAGTAACTTCGTATGGTGAAGTTAGTACTGAGCACTGAGCAATATTATAGAACTGTTGACTCACTGGGTTGTACATCTGAAACTAACATAATGTTGTAGGTCAACGGTACTTCAATATGAAAAAAAAAATTTAAAACCCAAAAGGGTAACTATTTGCAATGTTGATGTTTTCAAATCACTTTCAGAATTGTCCCAGTTTACAGTCAAACTAGCAATGAAATTCCAGGCCTTTTTCCTCTGATTCTTGATAACATTATGAATTATAACTTTAGTCATTGTCATTCTTAAAGGTGAAAAGTTATACCATCTTGTTATTTTGATTTCTTTGATTTACAGACTTCAGATTTTGAAGCATCTTATATGGCTTCTTGATAGATTTATCTTTTACTTATTTTTCCAGATTTTTTTCAAATCTGTTTTTTATCTTTTCTCTTCATTCTCACTCTTTACCCTGATATGGTATCTCTCCATCACCCCTTTGCATTTTATAGGTTTCTATTTATTTATCATCTGTGTCACCACTAGAATGAAAGTTCCTGAGAGTGAGGACTTTGCTTTTCTCATTTATTTTTTAAGGTCTAGCACAGGGGTTGGTAAGCAACAGCTCTGGGTCAAATACACCCTCTGCTGGTTCTGTCAACAGCTCCCCAGGAGCACAGCCACGCCCATTCCTCCTGCCCTAGCTGCGGCTGTTTTTCTACTGCAGTGCGCAGAAGTTACAACAGAGACCTTATGGCCTGCATAGCTAGAAATATTTACTATCTAGTCCTTTAAAGAAAAAAAGCTTACCAAATGCAGGTCTAGAGAACTACCATACCATTTGTGAAATGAATAATTGAAAGAGAAAGATAAATAGGTTTGTAGATGTTCTTTATGTATGTAGGCTAGCATTCATTTTTGTCACATATATCATAATTGATTTTCTTAGATTTGACATTTGACTTTCAAGAATTTTTAGTTTTGATGTGGTTACCTCAGTAGTTTCAGGATTTGAGGAGACACTAATAAAGCCCCACCTGATACCACATTCCTTACTTAACAGAAATTCACTCAGTGTTCTTTGTGGACTAATATACGATAGTTGAAAGAAGGGATACTCTTTAGGTTCTAAAAAAATGGCAATTCATTTAATAGAATGTTTGTTCAAAGCACTTATTCCATAAATTGAGATTTTTCTATCATTTAGATCCTCCATCTTCTACTTGATCTGCCAGGCTGAGAAACATACATTTAACATCACCCACTTCTACCATATAATATCATATTGTGTTCTTCTTTATCATAATACAGGTCTAAATAAGAGAAATTTTAAAAATACTGAAAAGCAGTGGTGAAATCATCAGTTCCTCTTCATTTACTTTCAAGTAACTTTCATTCTTCTGGTAATATAAAGGAGGTTATTACTAAGAAAGTCTTAATTTTCTGTATGATAGTGAGAGTAACTCATTTCATTTGCTTCCACTCAAAGTATTTGTAATAGTTTATTTTTCTTTCTTGGTGAAGTAACATTTTGCAGATCACAAGTCTTATTTTGATAATATCAACAATGCCTTAAAACTTGGATCAACTCTTATTTTGAATGTTATGTGAGTAAATAACGAAATGGGATTACAAGTCTCTCAAGTGTTACCATCATCACCTGGTTAGAAAAAGGAGGAGATTATATTTGAGAAAGGATTTTAGAAACTCTCCTGGGCAATTAAAATCCATGCTTTCATAATTATTGGCATCATGTTACACCTGCTTGCTGCAGAGAGAGAGAGAGAGAGAGAGAGAGAGAGAAAGAGAGAGAATGTGTGTATAGAGGCTTTCTTCCTTTAACTTGTTCTCCTTTGCATGTAAATAATGAGCCATCAGAATTTGTAAGGAAATCTATAGCTCATTCAAAAAAACTGCTGACAGCTCTGTGTTCCACCTTCAGATTTAAATCAATCTAAGGTTTGACCAGAAATGAGTTGCAGGATTGTGTATCACTCATCTGTGACCTTTCAAAGGGCAAATTCTTGCTGGAGGACAATTGGAGTATAAGATAAACTATAGCTGCACTTAAATGAAAGCCTGACTTCTGAGGCTTTGGAGAAAGAGATCCCAAGTCATATGTACTTAAACTAATCTCACCCAAAAGGTATCCCTTTTGCTCTACATGAATTCTTATTTTAAAATAACAAATGCAAATTTGATAATATCTTCCAAGATTATGTTTTTCTTTATAAGATTTCTGTATAGAGCAATCATTCCCCTAGGGCATCAACACGGCTCCTAAACAAGTCGGTGAGGCTTCAAATAGGTCTTCTAGGCATAAAACAGAATAATGCATGGAATGCACATTTCCCAAAGATCCCCCAGGAGGCTCTGAGGGTGATGCCAGGTCCTTGATGCTTGCTAAACCTGGGGCCATTTTATTCTTTAGGGGCAATGTGCTTTTCAGGGGCCTATATAATTTTGAAACCAGAAAATACTGGCTCAGCAACAGGAAGATTATAAAATAAGGATTAACAAATATTTAGTGGTCAACAAAACATAACTTTATGCTAGCCACACTACTGTCACCTTTAGTGTTAATAAGATTTCTGTTATATTTGGGAACTATTTATAAATTCAGTTTTCCTCACTTTGCAAGAATTTCCACACCGACATCATGATGAGAGACATCAGAGCCAATTCATTGCTCAGAGCCAGATATTTTTCAAAACAATATTATATTATTTTTGTATGTCAAGTATTATATGTAATGTAGGAGGTGTGTACATTTTTAATGTACTTAATGTGGTCTAAAGCCAGAAATCGGCTGAGCAATTTTATCTCCACCCTTTTTCTTCATATGCTGTTGACACTGAACACTTAAAATTCATCTTCTAAGCACTTCATCTATCACTTACTCTAATTGCTTTCGTCTCTTTCCAGGATTTTCTGCCAGAGCCTTCTGGTGGTAGAACTGAAGACAGCCAGGTAGGAGATGCTGGCTTCTGCAGGAGAGTGCACGGTGCCTCCTGCCAGAAAAAAGACCAGAAGCCTGGAAAGAGGCAGCAGGAGTTCTGAGGGCAGCACAGCAAACTTTCACATGTATCCCTTGCTTCGCTATTTGACACCACCAACATCTAATACTGAGCTAGAAGGTGGCTGTCAGCTTTATAAATTTTACAGCCCGCTAAAGGAGATAGACAAACAATAAAAATGTCATGTCATTACTAAGATAGTTCAAGTCTGTACATGGTATTAGTAGAAATGCCAAAGAGTCAGTGTGGAAAGGGCCAGAAAAGGTTTGAGATCAATTTCCATCATTAATAGGAGCTCCAAGAGGTGAGGGGAGCGGTTTTTGGAGGAAGGAGCAGACTTAGGAGAAGGAGTAGCCGCAGAGACGAGCTGCTGAGGACCTGCGATAAGGAGGAGGTGATCAGACTTCTGCTTTCAGAAGGTCACACTGACCTTGATCTGCAGCGCTTCTGCTCTTGTGTTTCGAATACGCTGTGCCTGGTGACCGGCCAGATCAGCAATGAAGAACTGGAGGTAGAGGAGACGGAGAAGCGAGGCTTCGAGGCTTCAATACTTGTTTGTGTTGGAAAGGCCTTACCGCGACAGTCTTACACTCCGTATTCTGGAGGTTCGAGGTTCCAGAGAGCAAGATGCTTAAGTCAGAAGTCAAGACAATCTAGGTTGTGTTTTTAATGTTTATGAATTGTGTACAATATTTGGGGAGGACACTTATGTAAAGGAGTTTTTAAAAAGAGAGGGTTTTGTGTCGTTGTAAGGCAACCTATTCTCTCTCATCCTCACCCACACAGACATTTTCCACAGACTTTAGTAAAACTTCATTTTGAGGGGCGCCTGGGTGGCTCAGTGGGTTAAGCCTCTGTCTTCGGCTCAGGTCATGATCTCAGGGTCCTGGGATTGAGCCCCGCATCGGGCTCTCTGCTCAGCAGGGAGCCTGCTTCCCTCTCTCTCTCTCTCTCTCTCTCTCTGCCTGCCTCTCTGCCTACTTGTGATTTCTCTGTCAAATAAATAAAATTTAAAAAAAATAAAACTACTTTTGGAGTCTTGAATGTTCTACTATGCAGGAATAGGAAGGGAAATTTGCATATGTGTGTGGTGTTGTATATAATATATACAATTATATTTGTAGATATGCTCAGTATTATATCCACAAATTATATATACATATAGGTACATTTATGTGGTATGTGTATATGAGTTATTCATATAAACTATGGTCCTAAAAGTGACATGTTCCTACTAGTGATAAAATAATTTGGAATAATTGCCATTGATGAAGAAGTCTGCTAGTGATTAAAGATTGTCCAATAAGCAAACACACACACACACACACACACACACACATCCCAAGGCAGAAAAGAAAAGCAAGATGGGGACCTTCAGTTGAGAAAGAGGATACTTACTCCCGTTTACTTTTTTGAAGCTATAGAGTTTTTGCATGTGTGTCATGGTTGCAGTATGATCCAAGAGGCTAACGACTGAGCGGAGATCTAGGAGGAAATGAGACCACCAGCGAATGCCTGATTGAAGTGCACGAGCCAGAAGGTAGTGACTGAAGAGATGGTAACTCTGTCTGGACCCCAGGAGAAAGGTTTGTGGGTTTAAATGTGGCAGCACACAGAACTCTGGCATTACTGGTGTGATGCTCAGTGTTGACAATGAAGCTCCTATGCGGACAATCCTTACGGTGGAAGGACCATCAAGAAGGGTGGCAGGTGGTCCGGGCTTCGATTCCCAAGGGCGTGTTGGTAGTTGTCCTCGCCTTCTCCCAAGAGTCACAGTTCTTCATGGAATTCATTATTGAGGGAATTAGGAAAAACACACATCCACATTGGCAAGCCATACTGGAGTTAATTAACTAGGAAGAGACCTTCTATACCTTTTCTCTTAGTTTGGTGGGTCCTATTATTTGGTAGGGTACTTTACATAATTAGATTTTATTTTGAAATCTAAATTAAGATTTTGCAGAAGCATATTCAAACTTGAGTATGGCTAAATGCCCCAAAAGAAAATAAAAACTGCTCCAAATTACCAGGAAAACTTCTAAAATAGTGACACATGCCACCATGTATATATGTAAAGAATTATCCAGTCTTAATTGCTTTATGTGAAGATACGGACATAGATACGAAGTCTGACTCACTCAAGAAAACATTAGTTTCTAAAATACTAAAAATACTAGTTTCTAAAATAGTGGATTAAGGGGACGCCTGGGTGGCTCAGTTGGTTAAGCAGCTGCCTTCGGCTCAGGTCATGATCCCAGAGTCCTGGGATCGAGTCCCACATCAGGCTCCTTGCTCTGTAGGGAGCCTGCTTCTCCCTCTGACTCTGCCTGCCTCTCTGTCTGCCTGTGCTTGCTCTCTCTCTCTGACAAATAAATAAATAAAAAAAATCTTTAAAAAAATAAAAAAATAAAAAAAATAAAAAAAAAAAAAATAAAAATAAAAAAAATAAAAAAAAATAAAATAGTGGATTAAGTATTTTGAGGGTCTCGGCCTCTTTGTTAAGCTGATGAGAACAATGAAAACACTCTCTAAAGACATCCGTACCTACAATATACAACACGTTATAAACAATTTCAGCAGGATCTTGGATGCTCCTGAAGTCCCATCTGTGGAACCAAAGGGTCCCACTCCTGTATTGGAAAGTTTGATAACAATCCATCTTTATTTTTTGAAGACTTTATTTATTTTGAGAGAGCGCCAGCAGGGGTAGGGACAAAGGGAGAGGGAGAGAGAATCTCAAGCAGACTCCCCACTGAGCACAGAGCCTGGAGCCTACCGTGGGGCTCAATCTCCCAGTGCTCAGATGGGGATCTGAGCTGAAACCAAGAGTCAGACCTTTAACCAGCTGAGCCACCCAGATGCCCCTATCTTTATCAAAGACTTTGATGGAAATTTTAGTCAACTGTCATGCATGAAACCTATTTAAAGAATAAAAGAAGGTTTTAAAAGAAGTGGGGACCTTTTTCTTTCTTTTTTTTTTAAGTTGTTTTCAACTTTGTGATTTGTATTTTCTGTGGTCATTTTGTCTCCTGCTCTAAATAAATATCATTCAGGAAGATTTTGTTACCCCAAAACTCCTTTCGTTCTCTGCTTAATTGGCTCATGTACTACAACAACTTGAGTTAAATGTGGTCAGTTTTGTTCTGTAAGTAGGCGTAATCACAAGCAAATGGTCTTGATTCTGGCACCACTCTCTTCTCTAATATACACAGTAAAATAGGAGATTCATAATTTTTCAGATTGACTGATAATGACAAGAAGTAATATTGAAGAAAATGAGCAAAAAGCAAAATGGAATTTTCTTAGAGATCAGCAAGAGAGAATGTGAAATGCAGTTTGATTGTCAGGTTCATGAAGAAAACCACATTTGCTAAAGCTAGAAATCAGATATTTTTAAGGAAATTTTAGATTTCAAGTTGCAAAGTTGGAATAGAAATTGATTATCTTCTGATGAAGAAACTTTAAGGCTTTGAAGTTCTAAGAAATAAATTTGTCTTAACCGTTTGTAACAGTCTGTACTTGTCATAGATCATGCATACTTGTTTCTGTGATCACTGCTGAAAATAGCAGCTTCTCTCGTTTATTTAAAAACAGAAAAGGAAAAGATCCATTTGTTTTGTAACAGTTCCAGCTGGGCTAATATTTGGAAATTCTGAATATTCTGTCCAAATGAATATGGCAACATAGGTAAATATCAAGTTCTACAAATTGTCTGACATCAGATAGCTTACAACTGAATCCTGTCACAAGCCACAGGTTAGAGGTCTTATTTTGCATAGCTATCAACTTCTGCTTTAATTTTTTAAGAAAGTCTTTATTTACTTGTCAGAGAGTGAGAGAGAGAGAGAGAGAATACGCATACAAGCAACCACAAGCAGAGGGAGAAGCAGGCTCCCCACTGAGCAAGGAGCCTGACGCAGGACTCGATCCAAAGACCTGCAGATCATGACCTGAGCTGAAGGTAGACACTCAACTGATTGAGCCACCCAGGCATCCTGCAATCAGTTGTTCTTCTGAGTTCCTGATCTGTATCGACTGAATATGAATTAGAAACAAAAGGAAGGCTGCAATTGACTGAAGGCAATCAGTACAGTAGAAGCATTAGTTAGGAATAATTCAGAGAGTAATGAACTATGTTGAAATGCAGCTGCAAAGATCCAGGATATGAGGATAGCTAAGCACCCACGCTAGATTTGGCAGTACAGACAGGTGATGGTTATTTTTATTTTCAACTAGGGTGGGCTCCAGGGTGCCCAAATATTTGATCAAACACTATTCTGAGGGTTTCCAAAGGGTATTTTTTTTAATTTTTTATTTTTTATAAACATATATTTTAATCCCCAGGAGTACAGGTCTGTGAATCGCCAGTTTTACACACTTCACAGCACTCACCAAAGCACATACCCTCCCCAATGTCCATAACCCCACCCCCCTTCTCCCAACCCCCCTTCCCCCAGCAACCCTCAGTTTGTTTTGTGAGATTAAGAGTCACTTATGGTTTGTCTCCCTCCCAATCCCATCTTGTTTCATTGATTCTTCTCCTACCCACTTAAGCCCCCATGTTGCATCACCACTTCCTCATATCAGGGAGATCATATGATAGTTGTCTTTCTCCACTAGACTTATTTCGCTAAGCATGATACGCTCTAGTTCCATCCATATTGTCACAAATGGCAAGATTTCATTTCTTTTGATGGCTGCATAGTATTCCATTGTATATATATACCACATCTTCTTTATCCATTCATCTGCTGATGGACATCTAGGTTCTTTCCATAGTTTGGCTATTGTGGACATTGCTGCTATAAACATTTGGGTGCACATGCCCCTTCAGATCACTAGGTTTGTATCTTTAGGGTAAATACCCAGTAGTGCAATTACTGGGTTATAGGGCAGTTCTATTTTCAACATTTTGAGGAACTTCCATGCTGTTTTCCAGAGTGGTTGCACCAAAGGGTATTTTTGGAGGAGATTAACATATCAATCGACACACTTTGCATAAAGCAGATTGCCTCCATGATGTGGTGGGCCTCATTCGATCAGTTGAAGGTCTGGATGGATTTAAAAGATCTGCCTCTCTGAGCAGAGAGAGATTTATCCACAGACTGCCTTCAGACTTCATCTGAAGGCATTGCCAATGCTGAAAGGTAGGAGAAGATAAATTTTCAACTCAAACAGAGAGTGAATTCACCCTTCCTCAGCAGTTTTGTTCTGTTCAGGGCCAGCATAGTTGAACGATGCCCATGAAGGTGATCACCTTCATCTGATGAATCCTTTTTTAAGGATTTTATTTATTTATTAGAGAGAGACAGAGAGAGAACACACGAGAGCATGCAGGAGACCGTGGGAAAGAGAGCAGGAGGGGGGAGCAGAGGGAGAGGGAGAAGCAGATTCCCTACTCAATCCCAGGACTCCAGGATCACGACCTGAGCCAAAGGCAGACACTTAATTGACTGAGCCACTCAGGTGCCCTAAGGAAGTGATCTTTAGTCTACTGAATCAAATGTCAATCTCCTCTAGAGACCCTCACAGACACACTTAGAAATGATGTTTTACCAGTTATCTGAGTTAAAAAAAATTCTTTTTTACTCAGTCAAATTGGCACATAAAATTAACCATCACAAAGCTCTTCCATGTCATACACTTCAGATAACAGTGATCTTGATGAGTATCCAGCACATATTCCTGGCGGAAAATCCTAGCTCTTTAAACTTGGTGTAATAGGTCACAGATAGTTAGCTTAAAGGTGTGGGGAAATGGAGCAGGGTTCACTTTGGAAATGACAGACTTCCTACAATCATAACACACTTTTCCCATTGTCTGAACCATGGAAGACCTCAAGTGCCACTTTAGAAAATAGCATTTCAAATTTTAAAGAGTAGAACAAGAAATACATGAATAGCACAAAGAATACCTGGTAAAAAGTAGAGCAAAAAAAAAAAAAAAAAAGTAAATGCTTAGAGACATACTAAGATGGCAGCCTGAGGCTGTTGAGATGTTTTTAAGATTATTGCTCTTTATAACTACGATCAGCTACTTACTTTATGGATTTCGAGTAAGTCAATCTTGAATTTTAAATGTGCTTTTAAATATTCATATTAAAAAATTGATCTTTAGTTTCAATTAATTGCCACACAGAATATTATTACCAAGTTGGAAGGCATATCAGAGGCTTATACTTTATCAAATATATTCTTAAACCTCAAAATACATTCATAGAATAGAAGGAATAAATTTTGGTGAATGAATGCTTATATTAAAATTAATAAGTGTATTTTTACATGACAAAATGCTAAAGCTACCTGTAACAGTATGTTGGGAGGCTTTTATTTTTTCAAGTGAGAATATTCATACTATAGATCTAACTTGAGAAAGTAAGTTTTCTCCAACTGTCGCAGATTTTTAGAAAAATCTAATGATCTTTCCATTTGTGTAGCTAACAGAGATTCTAATAGGATATCAGGACAGTGCTTCTAGTAGTTTCTAGAAGAGCTTCCAATATGAATATCAGCTTTAGTCCGATAGGAATATCAGCTTTAGTTCAGAGTCCTACAATTTGCAGCCCTGATTTTTCTGTGAATGCCGGAATTTGGTCCCAGATTGTTTTACTGTACACAATGATGAATATTCATATGTCATTTCATCTATTAATATCTGCCTTTAAATAATACATGTTATGTGTGTCTGTTTGTGTCTATAAGTCTTTAGCTACCTATGTAGTTAGATACAATGAATTGGCAATAATTCACATGGTTCCAGGAAAGGTGGGAATTCTGCCAAAACAAGAAACCAACCAGTTCTAGTTATTTTATATAATATGAAGGTTGGCAGAGGGTTGAGCAGTCAACTGTAAGAAAAGTCTGCTAAGCAGGACAGAGGAGAGATGACCACACAGCCCCAGTGCCACTGTCTTAAGAATAAAACCTCTATGTGATCCTATCAAGTAGGAGGAGACAGTCTTGAAATGTGATGAGGAAAAACAAAAGCTATTGCAATAACCAGCAACCAGGACTTAACAGACACGGGAAAAGAGGCTCTAAAAATAGAAGTATTGGAGGATTAAAGAAAAGTTGGTGGTGGGTGTGGGGAATAGTATCTTAATATTGTCTTATTCATTTGTTCATTGGATATTCAACTGGGATTGAGTGCCTGCCAGTTACTATAAGTGTTTGAATACAAAAAAGATCACCCTGCCTTTGTAGAACTTACATTTTAATAAAGGAAAGTCATTAATGTGATAAATGAGAAATAGTATGTGCTACAGAAAAAGGAAAAGTATAAGAGAGTAGTGAAACTGGGAGTCCTGTGGGGAGGGAGATGGGTTGCAGGGCTAGGGAGAATGGCCAAGAGTCCTCACTGAGTAAGTGAGTTTTGAACAAGCACTACAAAGAGAGGAGAGATTCAGCCAATGGATATCTCCAGAAAGAGTTCCTGGCAGAGTATAGCTGATGCACACATCCTAATGCAAAGATACACCTGGAAAGACTGCAGAAAAGGAGAGAGGCTACTCTAGCTGGTGCATTGAGACTAATAGGAAAGGAGAAGAGTGAAGTAAAGAGTTTGGAGGTGGAGTGGGAGGTACAGTGTCAGATTCATGTAGACCATCATTTGTCCTCATAAATATTCTTTTTTTTTTTTTTTTTTTTTTTTTTTTTTTTTTTTTTAAAGATTTATTTATTTATTTATTTGACAGAGAGAAATCACAAGTAGATGGAGAGGCAGGCAGAGAGAGAGAGGGAAGCAGGCTCCCTGCCGAGCAGAGAGCCCGATGCGGGACTCGATCCCAGGACCCTGAGATCATGACCTGAGCCGAAGGCAGCGGCTTAACCCACTGAGCCACCCAGGCGCCCTGTCCTCATAAATATTCTGAGTAAAATGAGGAGCTACTCAGGGCAAGCGCAGTAAGAACACCAGCTAGGAAGTGATAAGGTAGACAGAAAAGGAGTTGCTGTGGCTGGTTTGGAAGACTGAGGAAGGGACCACAAGCAGAGCAATCTCGGGCTGCAGTCAGAAGCTGGAGAAGGCAAGGAAATGTCTGTCCTTGAGCCTCCAGAAGGGAGTGCAGGCCTTTGACACCTTGCTGTTGGCTCGAGTCTGTTGTTGGATTTCTGACCTGCAGATCTGGAAGATAATAATTAAGTAAACACCGCAATTTGTATTGTTTAAGGCAGTAGGTTTCTGGTGATTTGCTAGAGCCGCAATAGAAAATGAACACAGGGAGGCATGGGTAACCCTGATTTGGGCATGAGACACTGGGAGGAATGCAAATTCTGGATGAAAGAGGCTGCGGGGCAGTAAGGTGGGAAAAATTTAAATTTGGGCTTTTCAGGTTAGAAATTTTTAGGAGCTGTTCAAATGGAAAGGTCAAGTAAGTAGTTATAATAAGTCTGGAGTTCAGGAGATCCTAGGGGCTAGAGAGATAAATTTGGGAGTTTACAACACCAGCTATGAGATGCCTTTTAAAGACAGAAGACCAGGCAGTATTACCAAACTATCTTACTGCCTTTAGAAGTCCCTGCCTGGGTTGTTTTAGTCCAATTACCCAGACTCCACATATCCCTCAGAAGTGAATTCAACAGCCCAGATACAACTCTTTCTCACCTAGTAGTTTAAATATATTCTAATTAATGTGATCAAAATAAGGGCTGTGAATTTCAGATAGCTGGGCTTAATTGTTTTCATTTACCCCATGGAAATCATATTCTCAACGGGAAGCAGTGAATTGGTTATCCCTGGCCAAGCAAGTCTATGGATTTGCTAAACCTTTAGGCAGGGCAAGGCGCAGGCAGGTAGAAGGAAGGGGGAATGCAGACCGGTGAGAGACGGCGCCTCTTAAAGGAATGGTGACGCGCCCAGGTATTTATTCACTCTGCAAACATCTGCTGAGTCCCAGTGTCTGCAAGACTTTGGGTAAATAAAGATTGTGACATGAAAATCAAAACCACAAGGAATAGTGGGCCAGTAAGGCTGGAGAAACAGAGAGGGAGACAATCATGAGGCAATTGGGATCATTCCCATTAGGAAATGATTTGAATTAGGCAGAGACCGTGGGGACAAAAACGAGGAACAGTTGCAGGAGACATTTCACAAGTGGAACCAGCCGGACAAGGAGGCTGGTAAAATCTGCTGAGCAAAAGGATAGGAGTAGAAAAATAAAATTTAAAAAAAAAAATAGGAGTAGAAAGTACAGAGGTTCAGCTTAGGGAGACACACAGACATCAAGCTAGCATTCCGTGTAAGCGTGTGATCGCTTGGTCTTAACATGCTACAGTGCTGTGGGGATCGCAGAGGTAAGCCACCCATCAGACATTGGGACATGCGTCTGCGGTTTGGAACAGAAGATTTATACACAGACTGGGGAGTCAAGAGGAGCTAGGGGAGTTAGCCAAGGACTAAGGAGGAAGAGTCGGAGCCGTTCCCTGGAGATCCTACAAAATCCCTCTGACTCCAGCTGTATTGGGTCACTTATAGGAGAAATTGGCAAAGCTGATTGCAGGAAAACTAAGGTTTACTTGCAATAAACATTTATGATAGCATTAAAAAAGAGCTTTCAGACACACGAACTCATTTGATTTACACTAGCAGTCTCTTAGGATCTTAATTCTGTTTTGCAGATGAGGGAATGAAGAGAGGTTAAAAGTCCCACAGTTCATGAAAGCAAAGTTGTCTAGGATCAAATCCCGGATTCTTTTCAGTAGACCACGGAAGGCCGTGGAGAACCTGGGAAGAGTAAAAGTCCTTATAATGACCCGTTAGGTCTTGGTGATTTTCAATCAGCCCTGCCCTCTCTGATGGTCTTCCCTCCCACTCACCCCTCAATATTTCCCGCCAGCGCACTGTTCTCCTCACTGTTCCCTGAATGTGCCCGACAGTTTTCTACCTGAGGGCCTTTGCACTGGTCATTTATTCCTCCTGGAATGTTCTTAAATTAAAAAATCCTCTGGGGGATTAAAAAAAAAAAAAAGTACCACCACGAAAACTAAAAGAGAAGGGAGACCAGTATCCCATAAATAAGCAAACAACAGAAGCACTACTAACCCCATATACAATTACAGAAACAGACACAAAGGACAGAGGCACACATGTGGTTTACAGAAAGAAATCTTAATTTTATCTGGCAGGACATAAAAAATACATGACAAGGATACATCATATATGAACAGAGGACAGACAAATACAGGTCCACTGCACCCAAAGACGCAGCCAAACCCTCTAACCCTCCAGCCCATGCAACAAGAACTCTAGAATCAGGGGCTACTCACTTTGGAGCACCAATGATAGCAGAAAATGATCAGAAAACTCTTTTTACAGCTACCCCAGGTAAGAAGCTCCGTGATTGATGGGACTTACTATAGCATTACCATCTGGCCTGCAAGCCTACAGCCACTGGATATAGAGAGAGATTTAATGGAGGATTAAGAAGAGAATTGCAGGGGCGCCTGGGTGGCTCAGTGGGTTAAGCCGCTGCCTTCGGCTCAGGTCATGATCTTAGGGTCCTGGGATCGAGTCCCGCATCGGGCTCTCTGCTCAGCAGGGAGCCTGCTTCCCTTCCTCTCTCTCTGCCTGCCTCTCTGTCTACTTGTGATTTCTCTCTGTCAAATAAATAAATAAAATCTTAAAAAAAAAAAAAAGAGAGAGAGAATTGCAACGGACAGAGAGAGAAGCCAGTTTTCCATAAGCTATGGATGTGGCTTGCTTTATGCTAGATCGAGCAACGGATTACAACAAGATGGTTCTCATACAATGCTAAACACTTCTGCCCCAGATATAGGAAAAAGGGAGAGAGACGTTCACAGCCCAACTCCCATGTAAGGAGCAACAAAACAGAGACGATGCCATCTCTTAACAGGAATTTGATGCTCAGAGACACGGAAACACTTAGGGAGGGGCCCGCAGGCACCAGGGACAGCCACAGCTGAAGGAAATGCAGGCCCTCTCTCCCCCGGCGGTGCTGGAAGGGTAAGTGGAGGAAAGGAACACACCAGCTAGTTCTCATGTGGCAGATTAGAACACCGCTAGAGACTTTATCCAGTTCTCGGGCCCCTGCTCACTTGTACAACGTCTTACAATGACAAGAGCAAAGTTGGCTGAGTCAGAGATCAATATTCAATTGTACCAACAGTTCAGTCGGGCTACAAATGTGCAGTGTCAATCCTGTTTCCTGCGGATGCTGCTGGAAAGACATTCTTAATAATGACTAATATTCTCCTAAGTCTGTGTCTTGCCAAGTCAACCAAGTTGTTCACCTCTCGCCACCACAGGAATTGCCACAGTGATAACAGGACGCCAGCATCATCCAGAAACTTAATTAACTACATTATCGGCTTAATTCACATGGCATTAAAAGAGTCAGATTTTTCCCATTAGGGAAGAGTGAGAGATGCGCCAAATCCTGAACCCTCGACTGTACCGGACGCCCCAGAATCTCCTGACAACTCTAGACTTGGCGTGAATAATGTGGGAGGAAGATCCAGAAATTAGCCTGTTGTTTGGGGGAGCCTGGGACGAGCTCTCAGAGGATATGGTAGACGACGACCCCCTGGTCACGACAGGTGCCTGCTGACTGGTTCGAGCACCAACATGGGCTGACTCCCAGGAGGCATCTCTGTTTCAATGACTGCTTCGTAACTGAACTAGCAGCGACACTAGGAACTTTACAGGGACTAGTGGAGGTCACAAACACAAAAGACTCAATTAATATTAATTGGCTTTTAATATACCATTGTTGATGTCTACAAGGGCTGATGGATCAGGAAGATAATGGAGGATAGAATTTTAGGCTACAACTATACCCACTTGTACCACCTAAGAGCCAATATTTAGTGTCTGGTCTTACGTATCACAGCCATAAATATGGCCTATATCCTGATAAACTGAGGAGACAGCAGTAAGACTTTAGTCCTAAAGTCCTAAAGTAAGACTTTAGACCAGAACCAGCCTACACCGAAACTCCATTTTTCAAATCATGCCCCAACCATACCAGCGCTGCTTGTACAACAACCGCTCTCTCTTCTCAAGGCTAGTTACATATGCACATAATGGTACTTTTAAAAAGGCAGCTTTAAGAGGCTTTTATACATACATCATTTTGCCAATGAGCTATTCACTGCACACCTTTACCAAGCCATATGTGAAACACACACACACACACACACGCACACACACACACACACTCTACAGGACTACAGACAAAATGATAGAGTGTGAAAGACCAGAATTATGTTCATTCAATGAAGATTTTAATAAGGTCGCAAACCAAGGGTCACTCACATTATAAATAAGAAAACTAAGTGAACACATAGACTCCAGCACATCTATTACATTTAAAAACATGAACACCACCCTGCGTCATCTCACCACACACATATGTACTGAACACAGAGCCATACACTCATTGCAGGGTATCCAGACATCACAAGCACGAACCTTATCATACATTCATACAAATCTTTTGTCAACACATGGTATGAATTTTGGTACCAACTGGACATGGAAAAAGAGAGCATATAGTAGAAATAGGAACGTAAATACCGATGAATATGACAAATGCACATAACTTGAAATTACTACTACTAATAAACCTTCATTATATCACTTTTCATACTTTAACACATCCCTAGACAAGGTTCCAGTGCCAACAGGAGACCCAAGGGCGTACAACATATCCAGAAATGAAAATTTATATACTATGATGCTTATTGAACAGATTTTCCAAGCTTTCCATTTTCTGGCAATTTTTATAGGGGACAAAGATACGCAATGGGATAATATACCTGGCACATGGTATGCTAAGGCTTCACCCACCTATTTAACACTTGAAGAATTTTTAAAAAGAAGAAATAGAACATTTGCACCTGCAAATTGGATTGGAAATTTTTAAAAGGACCAACCTTGGCAGTGCAGCCAGATCACCACTTCCCACATCAAGCTAGACCTGACTGACATGAAACCCACAGAAGCGTTGTATGGAACAACTATGCCATCATGGGATATTTAATGCCTGAGAAGCCTTAAGGGTTATTTTACCACACATCTACAAAGGGACAATACTTTTAAAACAATTCTTGCAGGCTTTCAACTGAAACTTACAGCAGTACAAAGGGATATTTTTACACAGAATATTCAGGGAACCAGCACCTAAACTATCCAGGTGAACCAACTGAGATGTTAGAACAATGGTTCGCCGGGTGGGGCATTACCTGGATGGACTAGTAAATTGCTCTAGGGCAGGACAGATAAGCTCAAATTCAGCATGGACACCTTCTGCAAATCGTAACAGGAGGGAATCAAAGCTCTTGAACAAAGTAGACAGCTTCTGTCTTCTCTCGCCAGAAAATGGGATTGAAGATTTACACTTCAATAATACAGGATTTAGGATACAACAGAATGGGGACTCGAAGTTTCCAAGTGGCTGCCCTACCACAGCTCCATCATTGGAGATCTTGTCACAGCAATAGATCATCATCCTACCATGCTCTCATGGAATTGAGGTCGCGTCTCATGAGAACACTTGGACATGATCAGGCCTATCAAAAACTGGATGCAATATTACCCGGTGGAATGTTTCTAGAGATCATGGTTATGGCTTTAAGGACTACCTGTTACGGAGTCTTCTACTGCAGGCTTACATCATGACTTTTAAACTACCAGTTAATAGGACTAGTTGTCAGAAATATGAGCACTCCATAGTTAAAATGGTTCCCAGAAGAGCCTATGACACCCATTCAATCCTAAATGTTTTCTATTTAGGATGAGTTCTGGCACTGGAGTTCTGGCACAGGAGAGGTAAATAAGGAAACAGGATCTTTACCTGTGATCGCACTCTAGATAGTTTGAATAGCTTGCCAACAGGAGTCCAATCACTGTAGATTCTTTTGTCCTATAGGGCATAGGACACAACTCAAATGCTCCAGTGCTATTCCCACCTCTGAAACATCTTTTTGTAAATTATTTAATATGACTGGCAGTATAATGGTACCTCAGTATCCAGATCTGAAGTCAACCTATAGAACAACAAAGGAAGTGATCAAATCAGTATGACCAATTAGATTCAATACATTTTTACTAACTTTTGTTAATAAAACCTCAATTATACAAAGAAGATCACCAGCATGGTGGGAAATGTTGAAAATGGATTTTAATGCAGGCTTAGGATTGATTCAGATATGCAACAATTTTTTTTTCATTGATCCAACCATCTGATGCTTGAGGGGTAGAATATACATGGTTGGCACAGCATGTTCTCTATAGCCAGAACTTGTTCTTCTGTACCAGTTTACACAGCTAAAGGAGTCCCCTTTGGCAAATGGTGTATTGCCTAAAGTCCAGACCCATGTATTATTGAGAGGGGATGTTGAAATACTGCACACTGTATGAGAATGTTCCATTGGAAGCCATAATGGACCTATGGCATTACCAACCCAACACCAAAACTCCTCCAGCCAGATATGTTTGAGCTTCTATTATTTAACCTTATGAGAACTGTACACAAACCTAAGCCACAGAGAATTGAAATAACCTTCCAAATGAAAGATTCAATTTGTTCTATATACAACCTGAATGTAAGATTTATGCAATAGAGCCAGGAACGACCCCCCATGAACTGCCCAACCTACCATCCATCAAAACAATTAGACTTGGAAAGCCTCTACAATTCTGGTAGGACCAGGCATCCTCTCTAACTTAGTTATCTCTGGAATTCAGGAATCCGGACTATTAAGCAGGAGCTATTTGCATTTAAAAACCTGTTAACCCTCTACTTAATGCAGTAGGAAATTTATGTTCCAAAATCTCCTCAGCATTCAGAGAACTACATTCCATTGTCTCAACTGTGTGTGATTACCATACTCACCAACTGGAAATTAACGGTAACATGGAGCATAGGGTCTACGCCCTCCAACAAGTTACTTAATCTTAGAATTTTCTATAGGAGAGAACAATTGAAAAATCATTGCTACAGAATCAATAACCTACTGGAATCGAATGATATCAGAAACAGTACTGTAATAGGAAAAATGTCTTCTGACTGGACAGGGTCTCTCACAGTTAGATGCCTCCAGACCATGAGGCTGTGACAACGGGACAATGTGAACATTCACTGTCAAGACTAATAAGGGGATTCCACGCTGATTAGCAGATGACACACATGTTTTACCACAACAAAGAGGAGTAACACAGCATTTCTAACACATGCACTCCTGTGGATTGATGGATTTTACTACTCAAAGGGATACAATTTCAATGGTCTAATCCCATGTGTTATACCTGCCATGGATTAAAAATATATACTAATCTTTATCCAGTCACAAAAACGTCTACTGAAAATTTGTTCTTAGACATGAGATACTTTAACTGGATAATTTCTGCTAGTAACTCCTTAGATTTAACATTCTTTAGTCATACTAGGATGAATGATACTTTCATCACCCTAGACACTGAGGGTACTAAAACATCACATGCTATTAATAGGAGATTTAACAACATTACCCAAATGGCTAACTTTTTTTCAGAATATCCATACAAAGTTTTCCAGAATCCTATCACACCGAAGTAACAGAAACACCGTGGGTAAAAACAGACAGAATTGATAAAGTTTCATGTGAAAACTTAGAAGGGCTCAAACCAGCTCATAAAACCTTGACCCACAAGCTAACCTATTCTGAGCACACACACAGGTCACTCGTGTGGCCATGGCACTCAACAACCCCAATCTAACAGCACTGAACACAAATATACAAAACTCAAACAATAGATGTTCCTTCCTAGAATGGTTGACAAAACCTTTCAAATTGGTGATAGGCTCATGATCCAACTGTAACACTTTGAAACACTTTAGAAATGGGATAGAGCTAACCTCTATTCATGTCTGGAAATTCATTAAGGAAATCCTTCTATTGCTTTTAGCTATTATTTTTGTTAATAACTTATTAAACACAGTATTAGGATGTTAGCCATTTTCAGGCTTAAGAAGGGAACACTCACAAAGACTATGATTAACTATACCTTTGCCATTCTTTTCTGGATGTACTGCAGCCCATGTTGAAGATTCCATGTATATTTTTGGATCTTGATCTACCTATATTAGGCAATGTGATTTTCATTTCATTTATTTGATTGCTTTGTTGATCTATTAACTTACCTTAAATTTAGATTTAGTTTTTCTTCTCTCTTTTTGGCTTAATTCTTATTAGATGTAACGA